>NC_068994.1:29735730-29740002 GCF_001194135.2 Octopus bimaculoides
ATTTACATAAGTAAATATCTGCAGGATCATCAGCATAGTCTGTCGATTTATAAAATATAATTTCCAGAACTAGACACAAGACGTCCACCCGAAAGGGAGCACGTGTAGAGTTCTACAAATTACATTCAGAGTATCCTTTCAAATGTCTTCAATCTGGCGCGCTAAGTCCGGAAATAACTCTGCAGTTAATAAATTTTTGCAGCTAATTTACCGGTTTGAGAACATCGTTATTTTTTAAAATTTATTAATAAGGGTAGAAATTAATATTAATCAATTAAAATCAGTGGTCTAGCATATTAAAAAATCCGAAGATTAAAATTATATTACATACAAAAATAAGAGGAAAGACCAGCAAAAGTGGACTCCTATATGCTAGTAATAGTACGTAGGTTAATCGTTCTTTTTATTTAGTATTTTTTCATTTGTCTTACCCTTTTACAGTCTGTTGTGTCGCTAAATTTTTACTGAGAACATATTTTTCGTGGTTAGATGATTCGGCATCTATATGTCTGCCTTTAGGTTGCAAAATTGCCATCCCAGTCGAAGTTTTGGTAGGAACCGCGCGGAATACGGTTGTGTATCGCTGCTAATTTCTAAAACCCGACACATAGAAGCGACAAACACTCACGTGGAACGAGCTCCGAAAGAAATATGAGAAGACAGAGAGAATGTTACCAGGGCAATTCAACTCGGAGCTGTAGAAGTCCTCTTCAAGAGCGAAGCCTTCACACTGAAGCACACCGTATCCTCCATACACAACAAAGAGTTCTCCCTATACCCAACTTATCTATCTAAGGAGAAGGACTTGTCGCAATAAGTCCTACCATGGCTAGACATTTGATGTTTGGTAGCTTGCGTCACGGGACCACAGAAGAGATCCATATCAAAGCGGAGGAGGTGGAAAAAATTCTAGGCCTAATCCACTTGAGAGAAAGAGAGAAAATTTGCGTGGTGCGGTTGAGAGCAGTAAACCAACATGTTACTTCTGCAGTGAGGAGGACCACTTCAGAGCTTTTTGTCCTCAACAAAAAGTGAGAGAGAGAAGGCCCTCGCTGCTACCGACTCCGCAGCCCCAACGACAGCAACAGCGCAAAGTAATAATATCAGCAGCGGAGGGAAAAGGAAGAATAGTCGCAATGCCAACACCAGCAACGATAGTAACAGCAACAACAACAGTGATACAACAAAATCTAAACCCGCTTCCCACGAAAATATCCAACCAGACTCCTTCTCTATAACTCTCCCTCCCTCCTCAACTCATAGACACACGTGCAAACACCCTTGTAGACACACTCACTCCCGCATCAGACCTTTCAGGCGTGAAATGTCATCTTGCGCGGAGGGTCAACCGAGCAAATCAAAACAAAAAGCATCCACCCACAAAAAGATCCACCCGCACATAACCACGACCGCATCGCGGAAAACACATCCAAACCGAACACAGACAAATCCATAACTCCACCACCACCAACAACAACAATAACAACAACACCTTTCTCAACAAAAAGAAAATATACAGACACAACAATAACAAAGCACCTGCTCCACACTTTGAGCTGACAAGAAACAAACAAATTCTGATGTCCTTTATCACACAAAAGAGAAAAATTGAAACAGAGGGAGAGGTCTTCGGCCCAACACTTTTTAATTGCCACAAAATTTGAAAATAATAAGGCTAGACTTGGAGACATATATTGAGGAAGAATCTTCTCTGTGGTGTGAGGAGCCGAACGTATAGGCCAGCAGTAGCCTCCTAAAAGACTTCGCAAGGAAAAGTCAAAGCCCCATTGAGACCGAGTCACCCAGTCACCACGACCACAAAATGGTTACTGGTTTCTGGTTTCCTTTTCTCTTTTTTATCTTCATCTTCCAACCAACATGGCTCCTCTTAGAATGGGATCTATAAAAAATGCAGATGGTCTGGTGTCACACTGTAAACTAGGTCTCCTAGCCATCGGCGAGACCAGGATTCCCGACACACGCACCTTGGCATCCATTTTTGACGATTTTGAGTTCTTTGCATATATTACTTAGCTCCGAATGACGATGGAGGTTTGAAGATGTGGCGGTGCTATTTCGGAAGGGTTTGGGACTTGTATTTACGCCGACTAGGGTAGGGTGTCGGATTTCTTCAGGCGTTTTGCAAATTTTCTTAGGAACGTCTTACTATTTAGTGCTAGTGAGCCACTGGAACGTTATCTTGGTTGCACGTCTAGATTGTGTGGAGTAGCTGATAGGAGAGTGGGGTGTAAAAGCCTAGCAAAACTGTTCAGTTGTTAGCAACAGGCTGACAGGTACCGACTGTATTCCACGCATACGCCAAACTGAACATGGGCAAACAGCATAGTGTCATCCAGATCATATCTGTATAGAGTATTTTGTAGGCCAGTCGCAAAGTTGTCAGCTATACAGACCTCATAATTTGTGAGCTGTACTGTCAACCTAGATATAATGCATAAACAGGGGCCCGGTTACCGGAAACAGAACGTGTCTTTTTTGGCGCGCCAATTTACAGAGACCAGATTATAGAACTAGTAAAGAGGGAATTGACAGGGGCAATCATCAACAACCAATGGCGGTTAGCTTTGAAAAGTGCTATTTGATTAGAATCAATAGGGTTTAGTGATAGAGAATTTAGAGTAGAGCGTAAGCGAGTTAGTAACCTAGAAGAGGCGTTTAGAACAGACATTGTGACTGACGTGATAGCGACGAGAGTAGCTCTTGACCGATTCTTCAACGCTAAGAACAAAAATTGCATCGTCTGAGCTAGGGCGTGTGTTGAAAAATATAAATAAATAAAAGCCGTTCGATGGGCCGGAGCGGAAGCGGCACAAATCGGCAACTTAACCAGGCTTTGACGAAACGAAAAGGGCGCATGCTAGTCGATTCCAAGCAGGTTTGTGCGGCTCTTCAGTGGCACATCACTCAACTGTTTGGGATGGATGGTGGGCTGGATTCAAGGGTGGACTTTGCCGTCAACCTCGATATACTGTCGCGACTCTCGACTAGGAATACTGAGTTGTGCGAAATGCCGATAACACCTAACGAAATAAGGAAGTAATGACAGGCTGCACGATGGAGAAGTCACCGGGGCTGCATAGTATGCCCCACGAGCTTTACTATCATATGCCAGACTTGTTTGGGCTCCTTTTATCCCGAACAAGGGAGATAATTCTAACAACTTCTTGCCCATAACTCTGTTAAATGCAGAGTTGAAAATTTTGGCTAGCTTGTTAGCTAAGAGATTGGTGTATGTTATCAATACGGTGTGTGAGGCAGAGACACGTGCCATACGAAACAGATTTATCCACGACAACCCCCAGCTCACGTGAGACATCATAAGAAAGTGAGTCGGCATTACTGAGGTCTTAGTAAATTTAGATCAGTCGGAAGCTTTCGTCAGTAATTGGTGGCTGTCCCCAAGGAGGCTGTCCTCAAGACGGCTGGTTTCGGTCCCGTCTTCAGAAGCTGAATCGCTACAATATACAGTGGTCAGAGCAAATGGCTACCTGTCGGAATCTTCGGTATCATGCGATCGTTCGTCAAGGATACTTCCTCTTCTCTCTCTTTAAGTACTGACTCTAGAATCACAAGTGCAGAAGCTGGAGCTTTTGGGACGCATCTCGCAGAAACTAGGATGTGGAAGATCCGGCTTTGCATTTGTGGATGAAGTCACTGTATTAATATCGGACACCAAACGCATCAAGGTGATCGGCACTACTCTAAGTGAATACAAGGCGGTGAGAGGATCAAAAACTAACCGGAAGTCATTGAATCTACAGCTCACCATCTAGAGGAGCAGATCCAAATTGTCCAACAGTGTCGTTGATTGCTGGACAGACAGACGGACTGATTAACCTGCTTGGGGTTGGGTTTGGTTTGGTTTGGTTCTGACTTCCCGTACTAGATGCAGAACATGAGGCAAGAAACTAGATGCAGAGCATGAGGCAAGAATACAAGGAAGTTATGCGGACAGGACCCCTCCCCCACCCCCACCCCCATAATGAGGTACTAGGTGGCTGTGACTTACCTATAGTAGTGTTCTTTAGCTGAAAATAATTATTTCGATCACAAAGGGTTGAGTATTCAACATTTTCAATACAATCATCTATTAGTAAACCTGTGAGCGTTTCATCATCATCTAGGTACAAGAGAGATAGACAAAAACACAACCGTCAGTTTGGTAAATAATCTATGAAATAGTAAAACCCGGAAAATTCATATATATGCGTCTGTGTGTGTGTGTGTGTGTGTGTGTGTGTGTGTGTGTGT
>NC_068994.1:29740020-29746858 GCF_001194135.2 Octopus bimaculoides
GTGTGGGTGTGTGTGTGTGTATGTGTGTGTGTGTGTGCGTGTGCGTGCGCGCGTGTCTGTTTGGCATACACACACATACATATATATACATAGAGAGAGATATATAAATCCCATAATATACCAGGGGTACTGAAAAGTTCCTGGCTTTGGATAAAAGAAAATACAGGAGGATAAGTTAATTATAATTGTATTCAACATATTTCCCTCTCAGATTCACACAATAATTGCAATGGTCCTTCAGTTTTTCTAAGCCCTGTAAAAAGACTCGGAAAGTTAGGCCTCCAACCAGGCTTTTCTCGATACCCTTAAAGCCAAGAACCTTTCAGTACCCCTCATAAGTGCTGTCTTTTTGGCCCTAAGGCCGTATTTTTCTCGTTTCTTATTTATTTCGTCTTTGTCCATCGTCTTACATTTTTTTACTTTCGTATGGCAACTCTTTGTTGTTTTGTTTGTTTCAGGCCTGGCATTCTCCGCGACTTTCGCAGGTACCACCAATATGGAAAGTTCTCAGTCTTATCATTAATGGTGCGAAACTGAGTATTACCATTTTGGCTGATAACTGATGAAGAATTAGAGAACCCTCTGTGTCTGCTTCCCGTCCGGTTGTTCCCTCAGTATACGTATACGCTTTTTATCTGTCATTGTTTATTTACAATGCATTTTTCCATTTATTAAGTAACGGTACGCACGGACACCCGACTTTTTTAAGCAATAAGTTTATATATATTCTGTGTGACTCTATTCTTGCCTTCAGTCTTTCTCCTTTTCTCGCTCACCCTCTTACTTCTATTTCTAGCCTGTCCACTTTCTCCTTTATTTTCTCTCTCTATTTGTAACCTTTCTCCCTTCATTTCTTCCCTTGTTTTCCCTCTACTTTCTCTCTGTCACTCTCTCTCCCTTTCTCCTCTACCTGCTGCTGACACATGACCCGTGGCCAGCTTTTCTTTTTTTCTCTCCCGTTTTCACACCGGTCACCCAGCCATTCGGTTGCAAAAAAATTCTTTTCTTGCTATTTCCATATTCTTTGTGGAGGCGCAATGGCCCAGTGGTTAGGGCAGCGGACTCGCAGTCATAGGATCGCGGTTTCGATTCCCAGACCGGACGTTGTGTGTTTATTGAGCGAAAACACCTAAAGCTCCACGAGGCTCCGGCAGGGGATGGTGGCGAACCCTGCTGTACTCTTCCACCACAACTTTCTCTCATTCTTACTTCCTGTTGTGTCTGTAATTCAAAGGGTCAGCCTTGTCACACTGAATATCCCCGAGAACTACGTTAAGGGTACACATGTCAGTGAAGTGCTCAGCCACTTGCACGTTAATTTCACGAGCAGGCTGTTCCGTTGATCGGATCAACTGGAACCCTCGACGTCGTAAGCGATGGAGTGCCAACACACACCATATCCTTTATGATTTCTAAGCGTTACTCGCCATTCCTGCCTTCTTGGCCCTAAGGCCAAATTTTGCTCGTTTCTTATTTATTTCGTCTTTATCCATCGTCTTAAATAACATTTTTTAAAACTTTCGTATGCATACTCAGTGTTGTTTTGTTTGCTTGAGGCCCGACATTCTCTGCGACTGGGAAGTTCTCAGTCTTATTATTAATGGAGTAAAACTGAGTATTACCATTTTGGCTGATAACTGATGAAGAATTAGGGCCCCTCTATGTCTGTTTCCCGTCCGGTTGTTCCCTCAGTATACGTAAACGATTTTTATCTGTCATTGTTTATTTACAATGCACTTTTTCATTTATTATATATATATTTATATACATGCGCGCGTGCGTGTGTGTGTGTGAGTATGTGTGCGTGCGCGCGAATCCATTTGTACGATCGCTTTCAAGTACCGGTAACAAGTAACCCAGTACAACCTGTCGCATGGCCAGGTCGTCGGCAACAAAAATACAAGACCCATCAAAGGGCGGATGAGATCATAAGAGTCAACGGCAATCCAAAAGTGTATACATGTGTATTACGTACATGTGAGTGTGTGCGCGCGCACGCGTGTGTATACCTATATAAGAAAAATATTTTTATGATTTTATACATATAAATTTTACTAACTATTTTAAAAAAACTAATTGAATTTATATTTTTATTTTATATTTTACTTTATAAGAGGACACTGAAAAACCTGCGGATGATACAGCTACTAGTCATCTTGCGCCTGTTTGTCATTGATGCTTAGCACAAGCATCGTCGTCGGTAACACTTGTGTCTCAGTTTGGTTTATCTGGTGCCACAGTGATGCTTAAACCTGACATAGCTCAGAAGGCCAAGTCAAGAATGGAAGTCTCAGGCATTGATCGCATGGTAGGGTGGGTGGTGGTCTTGGCATCAAAGTTCTCACATCCTACGCTCCCGAAGTAAGAGGATGGGATCAAATTTTTCTACCGTTAAGATGGGTGTCCGCTGGTCGCTGGAGTTGCCGGGTCTTGCGTTGCCGTCTTTTTGATTATTCTCTCTCTCTCTCTCTCTCTCTCTCTCTCTCTCTCTCTCTCTCTCTCTCTCTCTCTCTCTCTCTCTCTCTCTCTCTCTCTGAAAACCGTCTTAGGGATGAAGATGATCTTTCAGAAATAAATGTTGACTATACGTTCTTCTGGAAAGGGAAGCCAAAGGAAACGAAAAAGAGTGGAGTGAGTTTTCCCCTCTAGCCAGAGGTCCTTAAATGACTGGAGCTGCCATATCGTACTGGCAATCGAACTATGCACCTGAACGTTCTTCTGTCAAAGGGACGTTTTATGACTGCCATTTCGGTATATGCTCCCACACTGAATATTGGCCAATCATGACTTTTTATCAAGCTTTACGAGGCTGTATAACATTGATTCGATATGTAAATAAGACCTTGCTACTTGGAAATTTCAATGTACATGTAGAAAGTGACCACAATGTCTGGAGTACTTTAGAACATCATGGTATGGGCAAAATGAATACCAATGGAACTTCTTCTGTGAATCTTTACTGAGTTTGAATTAGATGTGTGCAATACTTGCTTTCAACAAAAGGAAATCCACAAGTACCTAAGATCTAAGCATGAGCACATCTTAGATGATATCAGTTCTAGAAAAACAGACCTCAGGATATTTGTTCTGTAAGAGCAATGCGTGGTGCAGAAAGTGCGACAGACCACAAACTTGTACGTGGTAAGATGAAAATGCAGATCAGATGAAAAGCGAGGACAACGTGGGTCAAAGTGCTAAAACATATAGATGGGTCCAAATGGCAAATTTCAGAAATACGAAATGCTCTTCATAATGCACTTGACAACGTTGTCTTTGATAGAACTTAGGATCTGTTCAGAACGCAGGTTTATAATGTTGAGGCCTCAAGAATATCGAAACTAGTTTGATGACAATGGTGCTGCAATCACCAGGTTCATTGAGGACAAATGCCTTGTTGCAGAGGGCCCAGTGCGGATCATTTTTGAGAAAGCTTTCAAAGAGGTAAAGTCTAAGCTGAAACGCGTAAGATGAAGAATAACTGACGGTGGGATGTGAATTTCAGCGGAAATGAGGAGATCTTATCACTGCAGAGACTTGAAAGCATCATACAGTCAAGTTTTGTCATACAGTCCTCAAAAGCGGCAACAGTGAAGTCAATAGATGGTAGACTGAACACTTCAAAGGTTTGTTTAATTACTCATCAGTAGTTGAGGAAATTATTAATGGAATATCGCCAAAGAAGGTTATAAGAGAGATGGTGAATAATCCCACCGTTGATGTGACAGGGTCTACTAGCAAAGCGATAAACATAGGAAAAGCTCCGGGTCTGGACGGAATACCTGTTGAACTGAATCGCTCTGAAGGAGAAAATATCGGTATGGCCATTTATGAACATGCTCGAATCGGTAGGCAAAGTCCTGCCCAAGGTTTTGTTAAATCAACTAACAAGATGAATCTGTCCTGGCATCACCCCTGCGACCCAATATGGATTCAAGGCAAAACGAAGTAGAATAGACAGGATTTTCAATTAATCAGCTTATGGAGAAGTGTAGTGCAACGTGTTCCACTCTATCAGGTACTTGTGGATTTTACCAAGCCTTCGATACTGTTAATTGTAGTGCATTGTAGGTCATATTGGGGAAGCTTGAATGACTTCCTGAATTTGTAGGGATACTTAAGAAGGTTCATCATAACTTGAAGACAAAAGTGAACCTGAATGGAATGCTTTCAGAACTAATTTCAGTGGGAAAACGATGTCAAACAAAGTGACCTGTTAGTACCCACTCTGTTACTCATATACTTTGCCTTGATACTAATACATGGTTTCCAGGACTACGAAATCAATGGTTACGTACGATTTAGAGACTCTGTCAAAGTCCTCAATCTAAAACGTTTCAACACCAAGTCAAAAAATATTTGATGCTCTTGTCAGAGAGCGCTTTTATCTTGTGGCTTACACAGTAGAAGACATGCAGATGATAATGGACATCTCTGATACACGCACTGCATTTGGACTCAATATTAGCATGCAGAAGACAAAGGTCATGTATACTTCACCAGTTGGGAAGCATATGTGATTCCTGGCATCATCGTGGGAGGGAAAAGGCTTGAAGTAGTGGACAGCTTTGTGTGTCTTGGATGTACGCTGGCACCCATGATACCGAAATAAATCACAAGATTGCGAAAGCGTGTTGCTTATGGGAAACTCAAGCGAGTCTGGTCAGATCGAGATATCATATGAAACATAAAGCTCTCTGCGTATGAAGCCTGTGTTCTTACAGCCCCGCTATATGGGTGCGAAATGTAGACAACCTATAGACAACATAATGCAGTTGGAGAGGTTTCATCAGAACTGTATCCGACGCATCCTGAACACCTCTTGCTGCTGCATTTGAGAAAGTGAGCAGCACCAGTATTGAGGAAAGAATAATTTTGAACTAAATGTTTTGGGTTGATCATGTTAGAATAGAAGATATGGAAAGCTGACCAGAGGGAAAAGGCCACAACATAAACCAATGAAGTGATGTAAGGATGTTATAAAGATCAATCTTAAAGCTTTGAGGCATTGGCTGAAAATTGTGCACCATGGAGAAAGATTGTTAAGAATATATATGATATATATGATATCTATGAGTCAAAACGAGTGGAGCATGATGCTCTGAACTGTCCACGCTGTAATCAAAACTCAAGTACAATACCTGCAGAATTCTATCTGAAATTCAAATGCTATGTATGTGGGCGATTTCTTATTTAAGAGCTGAATTAGCCAACTACCTAAACTTATATGAACCGGAGAGAAATCAAGTAGCTTGTGAGATGAGTTCCAGAATCACGTCCTCTGCGGCACATATTAATGCAAGCTTCAATGAAGGGGTGATACTCTTCTGACAAGAGCGATCAACATATACACACCCATATATATGCGTGTATGTGTGTGTGTGTGTGTGTGTGTGTGTGTGTGTGTGTGTGTGTGTGTGTGTGTGTGTGTGTGTGTGTGTGTGTGTGTGTGTGTGTGAGTGTGTGTGCGTGCGTGAGCGTGTGTACATACGAATGTGTGTGTGTGTGCTCATTGCCTAATAATTTGCATACTTTCTTATTTCGAGTATAGGAAGAGGTTCAGGGGCTCTTGTTATGATTTCCCAGTGTAGAGAGTATTTTATATTTGCTGAGTTGAAATTAAAGCTGTGCTTATCTAGTCAAGTTGCATTACGTAATTCTTTTTATTTCTGAATCTGTGTTGTAGTGGTTTTTAAGGAATTAAAAGCAAATTCTATGCAATACCTGGCATTTGCTAATGTAACGATACCGCATCTCTTAGATATCGTTGCATAGTAAACAAGTGAAAGTCATTCTACAGTTATTATTTAAGACATTATTTTGTGAAACTGAATCGTGTTCTTATGGGCTTACAATTTTATGATTATCATTTGCTTCTACTTTATTACGAATGCTATTATTACTACTTACGTTAAGTTCCTGTTGAGTACCTATTTTAGATTACTTATTAGATTTCCTCTATGGGTTGATTGTAGAGTTTGAATTCGTGTGCATTAGGTTCTTATTATTATTGAGTGAGAGAGCAGCGCATGCCATCAAAGTGACACTGGGGTACAAATATACGAAGCCCAATATACTCATCAGGCACATGCATCACAACCATATGTGCGCGACATGGTAATCTCATATAAAGATAAACAGTGCAAGACTTCACAGGTGGGGCCCAGATAGAATTTTCTTCAGGTCGAGTAGCCTATCCCGCTCAAAAGGTTCCTGAATAAGGGTTGTTTAAGGATGTTGAACGAAACACCCATGTTTCCAGAGATTAATTATTTAAATCCAAAGATGCTCTCCCACTACTTCTGCACGCGATCAGAGATGCACATATTTTCAGCCACTAAGGGATATGCTCAACTGGTTAATGTCAAACAACTGACAAGCAAATCTGTTGTGTTGAGTAGAATATTTGCTGTAGCCCATCTTTTACACCAAAACAAAACACGTACATGACTTCCAATCAGTTAAGATCAGAAGCCATGAGAGCCAGTGCCTGGTATTGCATCAGGGCATTACCTTCTGAGTTCAAATTCTACCGAAGTCTACTTTGCTTTTCATCCTTTTGGGGTCGAAAAATTAAGTACCAGTAAAACACTGGGGTCGATGTAATCGACTAGTCTCCCAAAATTTCAGGCTTTGTGCCTTCAATAGAAAGGATTATTATTATTATTATTATTATTATTATTATTATTATTATTATTATTATTATTATTATTATTATTATTATTGAGTGAGAGAGCAGTACATGCCATCAAAGTGACACTGGGGTACAAATATACGAAGCCCAATATACCCATCATGACTACCCGTCTGATAAGGGTACACCAGGCACATGCATCACAAC
>NC_068994.1:29747020-29753386 GCF_001194135.2 Octopus bimaculoides
CTGACAAGCAAATCTGTGGTATTAAGCAGAATATTTGCTGTAGCCCATCTTTTATACCAAGACAAAACGTACATGATAACACTTCCAATCAATTAAGATCAGAAGCCATGAGAGCCACTGCCTGGTACATTATTATTATTATTATTATTATTATTATTATTATTATTATTATTATTATTATTATTATTATTATTATTATTATTATTATCATTATTAGGATAAGAATTACTAGTGTTGATTTCATGCGCTATGTTACTAGCAGGATGTACAGGATTATCATTTCTATTTTGTTTCTTAATTACGTTACCATCAGATTGACGACCGTTGTATTGTATTAAAGTTGTAAGATTTTGTATTATTGTTTTCTAAATTCTGAATCTCACTCATTTTGGGGCTATACAGATCTGTAGAGTAAGTCTGAGAGTTTGTGTTATTTTCTTTTGTGTGTGTGGGTGTGTATAACTTTGATTATACTTCTTCGTTTTACTGGCGTTATAGTATTTATAATATTTGCAAGATATGATGTAGAGTAAGCGAATCTAATTGATTACTTATATAAAATGCAATGAAATGCGTGATTTGAAGAAAAGCTTTATAACATAATATATTAAAGTAAACATTAGTTATATCTGTCCTAGAGCTTTTTTGTGAATGGCGTTTTAAATCATGTTATCTTTAATTTTCCCGTTTTGATATATCTTTATTTTTCGTGAGTAGTAGCAATTTTTAACCCTTTGTTGGTTTTCTTGAAGATGCGAAGTTTGAATATTCTATTTTAAAAATGTCAAAGTGGATTATGCTAATTCCTTTCCTGTCGCTTAGGTTAGATAGTGTATTTGGATTAGTATGCACTGGTAATTCGTTTCATCTTTACTCTTACATTTAGCATATGTTCAATTTTATCATAGTTTTTACTGCTATGTTTGGCTGCGTATTTACCTTCAAAGTTTTTCGATTGACTATTGTCGTTTGTAAGTTTTATTAACTTATTTGTCTACAGGCATATCAGGGCTTTTATTGTCTTTATTCTCAGATCCACCACCAGCTACATTATTAATGTGGTTGTTAATATTAGATATGATTATATTAGACTTATCATTTCCTCGATTATTTGCAATAATTTACGGTTGAGCTGTGTGATGTATTAATATATTTTGCATATTTCTGTGTAGAAATCATGCAAAAATCAGAGTTGTTAGCATAAGGGGTAGTAATGAACTGAACCTTATCCTCAACACCACTTTTGAACAGAGCACCATTATAATATTCAGAATTATTATTAACTATTTCTACAGTAGAGGCTTGCTTGGATAATTTAAGAGAAATATTCTTTACATGATGACCTATATGAGGTTTTGGCTGATTAGATTTTTTGTGCATGCGGTTAAGATGTTCATTAGGAATAATATGACAAACTATTCCATTGCTGCTGCTGCCTCTACTACTACTACTACTACTACTACTACTACTACTACTACTACTACTACCACCATACTTTATGCTAACTACCTTGATTTGTTTTTTAGTATACTTACGGCAGGTGCTGACAGGATATGTTGCTTGGTGCGCGATATTATGACTTGAAGTCAGAAACGTATACTTTTCTTGCTCACGAGTCAAAGTAAGCTGAAAAGAAAAAAATAAGAAATAGAAAATCGTTTATTTTTTAGAATTTTTTTCCTGATATCAACCTGTTGGAGTGGGCACTACTTTGTATTGGTTTTAGTAATTATTTCAATTCCATTTAGCTGTCTGCTACTTATTTTATCGGTCTTATAAGATAAGAACCATACAACGTAATGTGTCTATCTTGGCATAAAGAGGACGAAACTTGGACAAACACCAGTCTTGTAAGGTAATTCACTTAGGAGAAGGCCACTCCAATGTAAATCCTACAGCTTGCAGCACACCGTAACCGTCTCGCCTCACTGAGTCACTGTCTTTAAACCTCCATGTTCCAAGAGTAGGATCAGATTGCATTGACTGACTCACTTTAAAACTATTTAGCGCAGCAGGAAGAAAATCCCTGCAGCGTCAACGATTGGTTCACATTGTCACTTGAGGGCGTACGGCTCTTCTTCATGATTTTCAGACACAGACAAACTTCCATCATTACAGACAAATAATGAGATTCTTTTTTTTAAATCATGAAGGTAACACATGCGGATGTGCATAAATGTGACCTCTTTATCAGTAGTCTATTGGAAATCATGACAATTTTAACACTGTTTATTCAATGATGTCACACGAGTATTATGACAAGAGGAAATGAATACATAATGACGAATATAACAAAACCGACGAATATATCAAAAACAAACAATGCAATATTAATATTAGTGAAATGGCTTTCGACACGAACACATGTATCACATTTATTGTTTCATTATAGATAGCTTCAGGTTACAAAGGCGGTGGACGAGCCTGCAGACTGTTCGTGTGAAGTCTTGAAAGTTTTACTTGCAAATAGTGAGAATTTATCAAACAAATGCTATGTAATAATTGCAAATTGCAAGAATAAATTAAAATTAAAGTTCCAGCATTACCTTAAGGAAAATAGTTAACATCACTTTATTATAGAGACACATCTTGCTTCTCATTTACTTCTGTATCTTTCCCCGGTCTCTCAGTCAACCTATTTACTATTTTATTTTATTTTCTTCTCCACCCCTATCTAAGATCTGAAGTGAAGGTCTTACTCAACAAAACTGGTACCATATGTAATTTGCAATCTTATATTTTTGTAGTATACCTTTTAAATGCCTCCACTCTCCTTAGAAACTTGTTCAACCGTAGTCACTCTTATGGCTTTATGTGACTTTTTAGGCTGTTTACTAGATATTGGGAGAAACTTTATTCCACTAATGTATTTCATTGTAATCGACTGGTGACAGTTGTACCTACGTAACAACCTTTTACGTACGTGTAAAACACATTCAGAAATATCAGTAATTGGTTGTTATAATAATAATAATAATAATAATCTCTCTATACTGTTAACCACAACGATGAAGGCCTCCTTGTACTAAACCATTTCCTCTATTTACGTCCTGTTCTCAGCCTATCACCTCTACCCTCCTCTGTTTAGGTGAGCAGGTACTCTCCTTCAATTGGTTCTCGTTCGCAGGAGAGCTTTAACATCAGGAATCAGGAATAGCTATGAGAACGAGAATGGACCGCAACAGCGCGAATTTGTACGTCGGTCACGTTGAGGCCCAAGTATCCTCTCAATTTATCGTCCTATGAGCCATACGATCGGTACAGCGACGACTATACCAGCGCGACCCCACTCCTCTGTGAACAACTTTACTCCACCCTCTCTTTCTTCCATCCCACCCTTGAATTCTCCTGCTCTGTCTCAAACACCTCCGTTTTAATTTTCTAGGTATTCTGTTGTCATGAACCACTTCTCTCCTATCACCTCTATCCACTATACGCCCACAGAATACCATCCCTACCTCAACTTCTTCTCTTCCCAACCTCCCCAGATCAAACTGTCCATCCTCTATTCTAAGTCCTTTCCTCTTCATCGGCTGTGTAGTGACAACTAGGACTTTGTGTGACAATCTTAACTCATGGCTTGCCACTTCATCCAAAGGGGATACTCCATACTGTTATCCAAACTGCCCTTCACCCTACCTGGTTTGTTGACCACGCATTTGCGTTCTCTCTCAGAACCCGTCTCAGTCTCACCCGCTTCTGTTACCCACTCATCTATCATCCCAGGACTCAACTCTCCTAACACCAGTTTATGTGCTTTCCACTGGCTTCTATCCGATCTCTCCACTTCCTACATGTTCTTCAACCTACTCCTCCCCTCCATCAAACGGGGCTGCAACCTATGTGACTTAGTGGTCAGTAGCTTCTTTCCCATTCCCGGCACACAACCTGGCTCTTTCACATGCTCTCATACGTGCTACCGCATCTGTCTCTTCCGCTCTAACATGACTACCCTCACCAGTAACTGCCACCGCTTCTACCACCAGCAATCTCATCTACTGCATCTTCTGTTCTTTTTGTCACTCTTCGTACATTGGACAAACCGACCGGAGAATTTTTAATGTTTTACTGAACCTTTTCGGGAATTACACTTCGGTCTCACACCATTTCCTCACAACTTGTTATTCTCTGCAACAGCTGTCACACACACACACACACACACACACACACAGACTTCTAACACTTACCACTTTTGTCACCTAACATTTCTGTCCGGAATAACACGCACATACATCTGATAGCCTCATACACACACATAGAAGCGCCTATACACACATATACACACGTACAAACACAGTATATACACGTACACATCTTCATATACACACACTTTGTCCGATAACCTCGTACACACCAACTAAAAAGCAGGACACACACGCACACACGCACACACGTTTGATAGCCTTATACGCATATATATATATATATGAGATAGCCTCACTCACATACATACACCCACACACACGTACACACACGCACAAACACATAGAGTATACACGCATACTTTGCATCAGCCAAACATACATACACAAACTGCCATGCTCACATAAACACAAGTTCACATTAGCTTTATGCATAAACACACACACAGACACACACACACACACACGTGTGCCAACTAACGCGATCGCAGTTATACATACAATATACACGCATACATTAGCTTCCTACATACACACACGTACTTACGTGCACACACACATGCCAGTTCACTGTTGTCTACCTTGCCATTCACGTCTTAAGCTAACTACTTCCTCCTCCAGTCACTTCAGTATGCCTTGACCGTCTAATTCAGATATTTTTTCCCTCTACCTCTTTTATCTCTTCTCATCTATCTTTTCTGCAGTATGGTGTAAGCTCGAAGCATTAAAGATTTCTTTTTTTCGTGTGTACCAATCTAATACATCCTGCTTGTTGTTCTTTCACCACATCTCTCTCTCTCTCTCTCTCTCTCTCTCTCTCTCTCTCTCTCTCTCTCTCTCTCTCCCTCTCTCTCTCTCTCTCCCCTCTCTCTCTCACACACACACACACAAATATACAGGCATATAATGAAATACTAAACCACACTATTAATACTGGTTTCAATTTTTGGCACAAAGCCAGTAATTTCGGGCGAGAGGGTAAATTTATTACATCGATCCTAGTGTTCAACTGGCACTTATTTTATCGACCCCATAAGGCAAAGTCGACCTCGGCGGAATTTGAGCTCAGAACGTATGAACGGACGAAATGCCGTTAAATATTTCGTTTGGCTTGTTAACGGTTCTTCCAGATCGCCGCCCTTACACTATTGTTAATATTGAAACTACAACGACAATAACAAGAACAAACAAGGTCTCGACTTGTATAATTATACTTACTGTACGGTTATTTATATCAAAGCTGGGATACCAAGTCAAGTGCAAACAAAGCAATTTTCCAATGTCCCGAAGGTTAATATTGTATTTTTGATCAATGGCTTTCAAACTGCCAAGATAGAAATATTCTTCGTTGAGGATTGACCCTTCGAAATCCATTGTAAGGCGATTGATAGTAGTGGCTGAGCTCAAAGTAACTATCCATTTTTCCGCTATGAGTAAATGAATTTGTGTTAGTCAATAGGTCAAAAGTAAGACGAGGGATAAAAAAAGTGATTGAAAAGCAAAAAGGTAAAAATCCTAGTTTGATGTTTTAATAATAAAATAAAGAAAAAAAGACTCTCTATATGGGCGCTAGCATGGCGTTGTAGTGTGGTCAAGAAGCTTGCTTTATAACCATGTGCTTTCAAGTTCAGTCCCACAGCGCGACGACTTAGATAAATGCCTTATGAGTGAATCTGGTAGACGAAAACTGTATGGAAGCCTGCCTTATGTGTGATGGGAGGTGTCTGTCAGCTACTACCATGACTTGAAACCGATGCTTCACAACCACATGGTTCCGGGTTCTGTCCCATGTTATAGCTTGTGTCGCCTTGAATGTATATATTATTCAATAAAGAGAGAAAGGTAATTAAGCAAAGGCATGTAAACAGATGCGTGGCACCTTGGGTAAGTGTCTTCTACTATAGCCTCAAGCTGACCAAAGCTGTTTGAGTGGATTTGGTGGACTGAAACTGAAAGAAGCCCCTCGTATATATGTATGTATCTATGCGTATGTATGTCTTTGTGTCTGTGTTTGATCCACCCCACCATCCCCGCTTGACAACCGGTGTTGGTGTGTTTGCGTCTCCGTAAATTAGCGGTTCGGCAAAAGAGAGCAATAGAATGAGTACCAGGCTTTAAAAACTAAGTACACGGGTCGATTCATTTGGCTAAAAATTCAAGGCGGTCCCCCCAGCATGGCCGCAGTCTAATGAGTGAAACAAGTAAAAGATAAAAGGTAAAAGAT
>NC_068994.1:29753486-29762100 GCF_001194135.2 Octopus bimaculoides
ATGACATCATCAGCTTTTGTCAGTTTTTTTAATAATAATAATAATAATAATAATAATAATAATAATAATATTTAAAAAAAAAAGGATTGACGTAACTCTTCACGAAGGTAAATAGTCAAGACGAAGAGTGGGATTTTAGATGTTTTATTTTTTGAACAACATTTCGACAGAACGTCTGTCTTTCTCAAGTTCAAACCAAAAGGTGATTGAAAATTCAAAATTTCAGAAACGAAACGTAAACTATGAACGTGGGTAACCAGCGTCCATACGTTGATAGAATGACATCATCAGCTTTTGTCAGTTTTTTTAATAATAATAATAATAATAATAATAATAATAATAATAACAAGAACTTTGGGATGGAAATTCATAAATCCCTTAATGCATTGCTACGTACGCTTCCACTAACTCCATGCTTTAGTTGTTTTATTATCCATCCATAGGATATTACAAATATGATTTGCAAAATCCATATATTTTAAAAGGAATATTAATACACGTGTTCGTTTCCTCAGGCAAAAGTTGCATTAATGTTGCTTTAGTGTTGCAAAAAGTTGCATTAGTGATGTATCCACTGGAAGCCGCGACCAATCGTTCCATTTGTCTGGTGCTGGAAGGTTTTGATGTTATTCACGGGCTCTCTCACCCCGGTACCAGAGCCACACGGCACCTGATGTCAAGCAAATTGCGGAGTGGACCAAAATCTGTATCCCCTGTCAACAAGTCAAAATCCATTAACATATCAAAGCACCTCTCAGCAGCTGTAAACCCCCACAGTCCTGTTTCACAGTCCTACCATCCCAAAGCTGACGGCTTAGTAGAGAGATTTCACCGCCGCTTGAAGGAGTCCCTTACAACCAACTGGATCGATCAACTTCCATGGGTGATGTTGAGAATCCGCAACGCCCCACTGGTGTACGGTTCCCCACTTACAGTGCCGGAAGAGTTCCTTCCACACACAAAGTCAGACTCAGATGTCAAAAGATATCTTACGCAACTGAGAGATAGTTTGGGACAGTTACGCCCTACTCCCATGCCAATACATGGTACACTTAGAGCATCTGTATCAAATGACCTCCACAAGGCAAATTTTGTGTTCCTTCGTCGCGACGCATGACGAATACCCCCTTCAGTCACCCTATGATGGCCCATATGAAGTGATACATGCAGGAGACAAGTCATTTCAACTCCTGATTGGCAGACAAGAACACGGTTTCCATCGATAGATTGAAACCGGCCCATCTTGATACTGACAGCTCCGTTTAAGTAACTCACCCAACAAAGGCCGCCCAAAGCAAGTCACACCAACCCCTAACAACGAGCAGTCGCTAAAGAGCCGAGGAACTAAACGCACGGCAGGGTGGTTAAAATACCCTCCCGGTTCCAATGACAGTCAACAGTTCTGAGAGGTAACTATATGTAGGGCACTGCTCATGGACTCATAGCAGACGAACTGTAGACAGGGACCTTCACTGCGGCTAACTAGCGAGCTGGTCCGCAGAGAAGTGACTTCTGATTAGGTTGGAAGGGTGTGGGGCTGGGGATTTAAATTACCGATCGTACTTGCCCTCACAGTGTAGCTGATTAAAGCGAAATAAACAATAGCCCGACACACTCTTGTTCCTGATTAATGTTATGCATAGCTTAACAAAGCTATACATGCATATATACATGCTTACAGACATACACACACATATACACACATACACCCCCTCTCTCTCTCTCTCTCTCTCTCTCTCTCTCTCTCTCTCTCTCTCTCTCTCTCTCTCTCTCTCTCTCTCTCTCTCTCTCTCTCTCTCTCTCTCTCTCTCTCTCTCTGTTTCTCTCTATTAATATGTTTGCGGTTGCCCCAATATTCACTGCTGTATTTCTAAGTGAAGTGAGAATATGGTTTCGAAAACTTTAGTTTAAAAAGTTTCGCACAAGGACTGTGCCTGCCTCTAGATTTTGGCAAGGAAACGGATGAGTGATATTGAAGATTACCTGCCATAAAGCCGTATCTGCTCTCACCCTCGAAATTTGATTCTATTGCATTGTAGGCTACATTCGGAGCCAACTTGATGAGGTATAAAACTAGCATGAACAAACAACGGAAACAATACTTGAGCTTCCCATTATCACTTTTCTTCATTGGGAGATACAACTGAGATGCGTCTCTGAATGCCACACAAATAATTTATGCCTCCCATTAGTTTTGGTAGCATATGATGTGTCTATTTGCCAATAACTCAGTGTAACAGATTTTTAAAGTCTTTGGTCATTAAGTGTTATTTCCTATTTGCTTCTGTCTAGAAATCAAAGGAAATGACTACTATTCCCTTCAAACTTTGCTTTTCTGACCTGACATCAATGTTTTGAAACTGACCTCCTATTTTCCATTACGTTTCAGATAGATTCAGGGCTGAGTTGCTGAAGCAAAAATATAGTTATAGCAAATATTCTGCTCAATTCCACATATTTGCCTGTCAGTTGCTTGACCATAACCACTTAAGCATGTCCCTTAGTGGCTGACAATATATGCATCTCTGATCATGAACAGCAGTAGTAGGGGAGCATCATGATCATGTGTTGAGAGATTCTTTAAGGTTTAAATGTATGTGACAAAAGTAAAGTTAGCTATTTTTCATAATTTCTGGGGTAAGCAAATAGGAAGTAACAGTTGCTAGCCAAGGTCAGAAGTTGTTACACGATGTAATATCAGTGTAGTTAAGCGATCTTCATTCTTTATAATGTTGTGGAAGCCTCCAAAAAAAACCATCTTACATGGCCTTTTGTTCAGCATGATAGCAGTGGCGAGTAAAGCCTTGCCAACGTTGACCAATAACAGTAGATGTGAAAATGCGTCCATAAATCTGCATTGTAGCCCTCTAATCACGCCATGAGATATTTTGAACACTCATGAGAATCCTACCAAGATAATCTTGGGTTTCTTTCTTCATAGTCCCTATTTCGGATCCATAGAGAAAAATGCTTTCTACACATGCCCTGAAGAAGGTAAGCTTTCTTGACTTTAAAGTAATTGATTATTGATGTCTTAAAGCATGTTATACAGTCACTCCAAGCTAGTTTCTTACATGCATAAGTATCTTTTAAAGAATTCTCAGCACTCGTTGTATATACAGGATGTCCCAGAAAGATTTACCCATGTTTAAAACTCTTCCTATAGAATATCGGCTCAGGTAATATTATCTCCATTTACATAAAGATTTGCATATGTATTTTGTTTATGTATCTATTGTTTCGTTCGTCTATAACAGGTTTGTAAACAATCATGGTGTCGAAAGCAAAATGAGACCATATTGTCACTCTGAAAACACCTGGAGTGAGCAACAAGGTCATAACAAAATCGTTGAATGTGTGCCGTAAAACAGTGTTCAGTACCTGGAAACGATATATGGAGTCCGCTGCTACTTCTGGCAAGCCAATTCCTTGTAGGAAACGATCAATTCGTACCAAACAAACTGTTGGAGCTGTGAAGAAGCGAATGAACCAAAAATCCCCGCAAGAGTGCAAAACTGCAAAAGTTCTTGATATTTCGAAATCGTCAATGTACAAGGTTTTTAAAGAGAATTTAAAGCTAACTGCATACAAGAAACAATCCTGGCAGTTAATTCCAGCAGCTTCCATGAAGACACAGCTCAACAAGAGTAAAATCATGTTTGTTGAGATAAAGCGCACTGTTAAAGTGTTTATCTGATCCGACGAGATCTTCACCGTGGAGGCAGTTACTGACAGGCAGAATGGCAGGCATTATGCACGTAATGCAGGATATTTGCTCGAAGGTAGGAGTCATTTACGCCGTCAGAAGCCAGCTTGACTCATGGTGTGGACCGCAGTTGCATCTGATGAGCTCAAGTTCCCGGTCAACAGTGAAGTTTATGTGGAAATGTTGGATAAGAAAGTGTTACTCTGGGTTACAGAAAGCTTTGGTGACCGTTACATCTTCACTCAAGACGGGGCTCCGGCCTACACATCCAATTTGACACAGAGGTGATACAAAAAGTATTTCAGCAGTTTTGGGGACAAACTGATATGGCCTTCCTCAAGTCCAGACATCAATCCCATGGACTTTACTATCTGGTCCATCTTAGAGAGTAATATTTTTGCTCACAACGCGCGTGCTTGTGTGTGTGCTTGTGTATGTGTGTGCTTGTGTGTGTGTGTGTGTGTGTGTGTGTGTGTGTGTGTGTGTGTGTGTGTGTGTGTGTGTGTGTGTGTGTGTGTGTGTGTGAGAGAGAGAGAGATGTCGAGTGGAGAACTGATTTCCAGTTTGCAACAATAGTTACCGCGAACAAGTAACTACGTATGTATTTTCACAACTGGGGATATGTTTGCGTTTAGACTGTTGGTGACCCGAATAAATTGCTGTAGACAAGACTACTTTGGTGCATGTTGATCAGCATGAGGCTGACACACTGACTCTTTGAAGTTGTATAACAACCATTATGTTTCTGACATGAAGAAGGTTACGTAAAGAAGGATTAACAGTTATTACTATGTGGATTATAATTCTAGAAATAACAAACACGCAACCACTCGAAGCTCAAAAGAGAAATAAGTATAACACTTACCACCACGAAACTCGTCTACACAATGCGTCTTCGTACCTGGAGCTTTGGCTTCGATAGAAATTCCCGTCATGTGGTCAATCACTATTATCTGAGAAGTTAAAGTTAAGTGGCATGTAACATTATATTATCTACGAGAAAACTTATATAATGCATCACAGTATGTATGAATTAATTAACTCTATATCACTGAATTATATTTAGCCTTCCTCAATAATAATTTTGCCTTATATCTATTAAAGATTAACATGTGAATCTAACAACTGAAGAAAGGTTCACTGTTTCGACCTAGACGTATTTTATTCAACTCTGTGTCCATCTAAAATCGATTTTCATGTCATAACAAGCACTGTATACCTAGTATTTGGTGTATTATAAAAATATAATTTTTATTATATGGCGTATGAATTAATTCTGTATAAGGATATATTTATATTTAAGGATTTATATAAGGATTTTTATATTTAGAATACATAAGGATTTAGCCTCGTTCTAATATTTTAGGCAAAACAACGAGGTCTGATGACCCACAGACTATGATGTAATACTTTCTTGTATGCATTGTTAAGTTGACACCATCGATCATAGATAGCTGGAGAGTTATAAACAGTCTAAGAGAGTGGACTATACACGCCTAACCTTTCTCTTAATAGCTACATCCCAGTATCCTTTATTTTATAGCAAACTTTACTAAAAGCAATATGATTACAATAATGATAGATTATCACAATGTAACTATCTTTTAGCACTATATGAAAACAAAACTGCAATGAAAAATTTCACATAACGTTTTACACTTTCAATACCTTCAAATTAAAGCTTTCATTTTATCTTCTTGTACTAACTCGAAGGAGAGAAAAATGTCGCCAGAACATTGTCAGAAGTCGCTGAGAAAGCAAGCCCTTATATCTAGTTCACGGTAGAGGACGTGCGGTGCAGCAAGGTAGAGCACTTAAGATAATATAAACATCTGACTCAGAGTCGCAACATCTGACTCAACAGAGTTTATGCTGTGCAGGAGTTTTGTCGCTTACATCAGTGGATGGCCCCGGGCAGCTCTGGTGTCGTGCTGGAAGGGACTGAAACACCTACAGAGCTGCTGCACTGCCTGATGAAACATCAACTCTTACATTCGGAGACGGAGAATAGTAGAACACACACACGCACACACACACACACACACACACACACACACACACACGTACAAAATCGCACAGACATGTGAACTCAGAGAAACACATATTCACACACACACGCACGCACACACACACACACGCACATACACACACATACACACACACACATGTACACACATACACACACACCTATACACACATATTTATTCACACGCATGCATACACCCATACAGACACAATACATACAGACATAATACATACATAATACACACATACATGCATACATATACACACATATATACACATACATACACAAATATATACAGAGCTTCAACAGAAATAAGAATATCAGTAAAAGACATTCCATCTACTGAGCAAGTGGGGAGTCACCAGAAATCAATTTGGGAAAAGGAATTATGGATTAACTGAGAAGGCTGAATGGATAGATGAGTTAGAACAGGGATACTGCAAACGTGTTAAACAAAAATTCTACAAAATATCGGCGGTGCAGTATTTCAAACAGTCCTGAGAAAAATACCAAACCGAAATCCTCAGGCCAAGGTGTTATTACAAGATATTGGTTTAAAATTCTCAACTTCTATAGGCGATATTTAATATGACTGTTTAGGAAGAGTATCAAGAGCACATAAATAATATCCACATGGATATCAACTGCCATCGTCCTTTTCATCTCTGAAAGATAGCCACACCTCTGAACTAAAATTTACTGCCCAATAGCTTGTCAAAACATCAGCTGAGCACTAGCTGCCCCAACTTGTCTCTACAGAATATGCCATACCTAATCAAGAAACAGCAGCTGTAGGAATGGATTCAATGACACCTTTCATCTTTCTTTGTTGATGATCTGAAGCAATATGGGCCAAATATTAACCACATCAAAAGAGCAACTGGATTTCGCAACCCAATTCTCCAAAGATAACATTGTAACCACAGAACAAGCTGAGAGAAAGAAGGAAGCGGTGGCGGGGTGTTGAGCACTTACTACTTAACAAAATGTTACAATAAACAGCCCGAAAGAATAGCAAAAACTTGTTGTGGTTGAACTATCAAAAAGCCTTTGATAGTATAATACATGGGTGGATTCTCAAAGCACTGAAATTAACCAAAGAAGCATCACCACTTGAAGTTGCCATACACCTCCTAACTAACGCGATAATGAAGACCTCAAATCTGACTATACATGACCCAAAAGACATCCATCAGGGTGATAGTTTGTAAGTACTACTCTTTGTACTTTCACTGAACCCCTGTCATACCTAATCACGATTCATAACAGCTTAGATCCAATGGATCTATTAACCCCTTTCACCTGAAGTAATATGAGCCAAATATCAATCATATAAGAAAAAGCAACTGGATCTCAAAACTCAATTGTCCAAAGACGTTGGAATGAAATTTGGCGAGTCTAAATATGCATTTTTGGTAGTAAAACGTGGAAATGTTTTGCACTCATCAAAGACACTAAACATAAACAACCTAGAAATAAAGCCTCCACTCTCTGGGAAAAGCTATAAATATCTCGGGCAGGTTGAAAATCTTAGCTATGATGAACCAATCAATAAGGAGAGGACAAAGAGTAAATACCTCAGAAGGGTAAAAAAAATATGGTCATTTGAACTCTATGCTTATGGCAAATACATTGCCTATAATACCAGTGCCTATCTGTACTCCTATATTTGATCTTCTGAACTGTCCAATACAAGAATTCAATGAGATAGATGTTCGAATTCGCAAGCTGCTCAGTGTTACAGGAAACTTCAACAGCAATGGAGACATAGTCAGGCTATACTTCCTACGCAAGGATGGTGAGCCGTGGTCTCAAATCTGTATTGACTACGTATAAAGCACGTACTGTGACCATGAAACAACATCTGTTGCAGATGAGAGACCAATAACTGTCTTGCCCAAGTTTGTGACAATGAAATCAACAATTAGGATAGCTAGTGAACTAGAGATATGAAATAAGAGCTGACACAGATCTTTCCCCAAGGACCACTGGTAAAATCTAATTTTCAGAAGAACAAAATTTAAAAAATGGACCAGTTCAGTGAGAAGATAGTACATGAGTGCTTGGTACAAAAACACAAACTATAGAAGGGATTGATCATGTAAAAAGCTTGACATGGAGTTCATAAGTTTAAGACATCCTATTTTGAAGGCTACCTCCATGCAATTCAAGAACAAGAGATCCCCACAAAGTACCTACAGCATAAAGGGCAGAAAACATTGACAAACAACAAATGTAAACTGTGCAAGACCAAGATTGAAGATATCAACCATATTATTGTTAACTGCAAGAGAATTTCTTCCTGATATTACCTTCACATGAGGCACGATGTGGTGGCCAGAACAGTCTAGAACAGGTTAGCAAAAAAGAGAACGATAGATGAAACAGTTCTATATTTAAGAGATGAGGAATTATTTACATTACTTACATTATTTACATTTGACGGATATTTGTCCTCATCTTGTTTGTTGTTAACACAACGTATCACGATCGCTACTTATATGTTAGATCATGTGAACTCAATAAATCCATCCATACAGTTCAGCATGGAAAAGGAACAGAACAATCAGCTGGCATTCCTGGACGTATTAATAACACGCACCGAGTATGGATTCAGGACATCCGTATATCGCAAGCCAACCTTCACTGGACGATACCTTAACTTCAATTCTCACCATCCATACAGTGTAAAGAGAGGAATTGCTCAGTGCCTAAAACATCGAGCAAAGAATATAAGTAGCGATCGTGATACCCACCACGAGGAAATGATCAAGCTCAGTAACAATCTATTAAGAAACAACTACCCCAAGAACATACTATCTACTCCAATTATGAAGAAAAGAGAGGATGAAACCAATAAACTGTCTACAGTCTGTCTACCC
>NC_068994.1:29762385-29767459 GCF_001194135.2 Octopus bimaculoides
TATAGCTGATCATGTATGGCAAAATGAAGACCACCTCTCCCTGTGGGATGAAGTTAAAATAATAGACAGGGAACAACACTGGAAAATACGAAAACTAAAAGAAGCAGCACATATGCTAGGACACAACAACCTCCTAAGCAGACCGAGTGCAGATATGAACAGCATGTGGGAACCGGTATTAAGGAAGGATAGGAAAATATTAGATTTATAAGCCCGAAAATTCACTCCATAATTGCCCACGGGCATATGACGTAGTGGTTAAGAGCGCGGGCTACTAGCCCCAAGATTCTGAGTTTGATTCACGGCAGCGACCTGATTAATAATAATAATAATAATAATAATAATAATAATATAATAATAGTAACATCGTTAGGAATGAGAACCCAGGTTCGAAATTTCCCCAAGACACCTGACGAAGGCTGGAGGGTATATCAGCCGAAACGTTGTGTTAACAACAAACAAGATGAGGACAAATATCCGTCAAATGCAAATAATGTAAATAATACCAATAGATTAAATAGACGAAGCTAACTATATTGGGACCGATGGATGAAAAGAATATTGGTGGATCTTCAAATTAAAAAAGGCGCCAAGCTAAAAGAAACCGACAAGATGCTGTATGTGACGAGAACGAAAAGATAAGCTTTGCTGTCCTTTGGATACCAATGTGGTTAGTAAAATATACAGGAGAAAGAGGACATCTATGGACCATTGATAAGGAGTGTGCAGATCCAGTACCCCATCATACACTTTCAGATTCATGCTTATTGTAATTGAAGCAACAGGTCACATGCCAACCCGCCTGGAGCAAAATATAGCTGGACTTGGGTTCTTGGGCAGAGAACACAATTCCTTAATACATACACTACAAATGATCACGATATGGGATTATAAAAATCTGCAAAACCTTATTAAGATTTAAGGGATGATGAACAAAACAGGATGTCTTCCTTCGCGACCTTGTCACCAAGGAGGTAACTGGTCAAAATTAACTTTAAATTAAAAATAGAAATAGAACATACACACACACACACACACATATATATATACACACACATGCATACATACGTATATACATACATACATACATACATACATACATACTGGTGAAATGTCCCTGTGAAAACCTCGATAAAATGCTATCATAACGTACCAGACATAAGGATTTTGAACAGAGAAGAGAAACCATGTACAATAGTGCAAGTCAGTTGCCCAGCAAAAATCAACATAAAGCTAAAGATAAGCAGAAAAGAAAACACCAACACTGAACTACTAAGAAACTTACAGCTACTCCACCTCGATTACAAGTTCAGATTTATACCCGTAATTATTGGAGCGCTAGGATATGTCAAAAATTGCCACAGCACCAATTTTGAGGAATTAGGTTTCTCAAAACCAAAAAGGGGAAAGCTGATTAGAAGATTACAGATACAAGCCATTAATGGAACTGTCAAAATATGTAAAACTTCCAAAAGTTTGGCATTAAAATACATATTCACAAGTCTCAACATGCAATTATATAATGTGTGAGAATAGATGCATAAAACAAAGCATGCGAATCAACACATGCACTAACTCCAGGTATTGTACACATGCACAAATGCCTTGTTATTTATTTAAAATCACAATGAAGGGTTCTTGGATCTTGGATCTGCTGCTTCTGCTGCTGCTGCTGCTGATGATGTTATTGTTGAGTACTGTTGTTACTGTTAGCTTATGGTTGTTGTTGTTTTTTATTTCATTTGGCTGTAGTTGTTGTAAGTGTTGAAATAAAACTAAATAAAAACATACATACCGACCAAAGCCTTGGTAGGCGGAAACTGAAAGAAGCCCGTCGTACACACACACACACACACACACGCACACACACACACATATATATATATATGTATGCACGTATGTATGTATGTATGTATGTATGTATGTATGTGTGTGTGTGTGTGTGTGTGTTTGTGTGTGTTTATGTATATGTCTGTGTTTGTCCCCCACCATCACTTGACAACCGATGCTGGTGTGTTTACATTCCCGTAACTTAGTGGTTCAGGAAAAGAGACCGATAAAATTATACTAAGCTTACGAGGAATAAGTCTTGGGATCGATTTCTTTGCTTAAAACCCTTTAAGGCGGTGCTCCAGTATGGCCGCAGTTAAATGACTGAAACAAGCAAAAGAGTAAAAGAATACACATACATACATACATACATACATACATACATACAAATACATACATACATACATACATACATATTCATACATACATACATACATACATACATACATACATACATACATACATACATATTCATACACACACATACGTTCTGTCCGTACCGCTACACAAGCAACATACTTACGTTGCTTAAGGTCGCATTTGAATTTGTGCCAAATTTTAAAACTTTAATACATTTCAAAGGGCCGCAGTCAGGAATTGTAGAATTAAAGTAATCTGCAGAGTTTGGTCGAAAGTCATCGTCGGCCGTGTCCAGTGTAACGTTCAGCGCACAAAAGGCTCCAGAGAATCTCAGCACCACACCATCGTCTATCCCAATGGATCCAGTTATTGTTTTTACTGATACGGGGTTTTCAGCTGTAATGAATAAAATAGAATTAGAATAAACAACTGCTATTTTTGCTGTTGTTGTTTTTGCTGCTACTGCTACTGCTACTGCTGCTGCTGCTGATGTTATTGTTGAGTACTGTTGTTACTGTTAGCTTATGGTTGTTGTTGCTTTTGTTTTCTTTTGGCTATTGCTGTAGTTGTTGTAAATGTTGTTACTACTCTGTTTTGTTTTTGGATGCTGTTGTTGCTGCTGCTGTGGTTGTTGTTGTTGTTGCTATTTCTTTGCAAGTTCCAGATCAGATCTGATCGAACAGATTTATAGGCAGTTGTGCCTTTCTCGTCTGTTATGTATATCTACTACTATATTGTATTTCCTTCCTTTGCTAAGGTGTACTGTTTCTAGCAGATCGAATATTGGCTTGTGCAACATTACAGTCTGACCTGGATGTATATCTGAACCCGTTTCTTATCTGTTATATTTCTATATATAAAGCTATATTCTGTGTATGCATATTTAATAACTATTACGGGATCTCCCTGTTGTCAATTGTTGGCAAAATCCTTGCAAAGATACGTCTTGATTGGTTGCTGGAGTATGTTGCACCAGACATTCTTCCTGAGTCATACATTTATCTATACAGCCCGTCAGTTTCAAGTGAAGTGCAAAGAGCAACAACTTGATCTATACCAAGATCTTTGACACTGTACATAGGCCAACTCTTTGGGGTGTCCGTTTCAAGCTGAAGTGTCCGGAAAAGTTCACCGGGTATTCGAATTCTTCATGGCAACATGAAAGCATGGGTTTGTGTCAATCGTGAACTATTACAACCTGTCTCAGTTGAATTTGGTGCTAAACAAGGTGTCTCTTGACTTCTATGTTATTATTATCTTGCAAGCCTTTGCGCATAACGATGCTAATATCTACATCTATTACCATACTGAGGAAGATTTACAGCTTATGATGAGTTTGCACTTACAATTAGTCTTAAGAAGACCATAGTTATGCTAAAACTAACATCACAACTACAACTAGGTAAGCCATATATAGCCAACAGTCGATGATATATGTCAAGGGTAAAGAGTTAAAAGTCGTGGGTACGTTTGTCTACCTTGGTTGCACACTTTCTAGACTTAATTCCCTTGACAACGATGTCGTTATAGACTTTCTAAGGCCTGTGATGCATTTGGAAAGCTTGAATCAAGCTCGGCTCACGATCAGACATCAAAACAGCAACAAACTTGATCTATTCAGAGCTGTTGTGTGATGTGAAACCTGGACAAACTATCGCAAGTATATCCAACGTCTGGAGCGATTCTACCAGTGATGCTTGCGTAATATTCTGAAGATCTCATGTGCCTGATACGAGAACACTGGAGTTGACGAAATGATTATGAAAGAACTTAGTCTGGTCATCTTGTCCACTTAGAGGACACTCGTATGCCAAAACAGGTGCTGTATGAAGAACTGGGACAAGAAAAACATCTCCAGTGCAAGCTACGCAAGCGTTTCAAAGCGAACCTCAGAGACACACTTAAGAAGTTCAATATCAATTCTAACACCTGGGAAGATCTTGCATCAAATAGGGAGGAATCTGATTGCTATGTATACTAGAGAATTTGAGAGAAACAGAGATGCATACATTGAGTTGATATGTGCTGGTAACTATAGGAAAGACGTGAACCCTGTCGTATCTGCTTCTCAAAAGTAGGTCTATTCAGCCTCAGATGTAATCACAGGAACATCCCCAGTATGATTTCTTGTGCACCTTGTGTGTACACAATGTGTGTAGATCAGTCAAAGGACTCACTCGACATTATAAATTCCAACATCTACATAGTGAGGCTGCTAATGAAAAACAATATTAAATGACTTGAAGGTCCCTTACTGACTTTAAGAGCCTTAAGAGAATCCTCTGCGATGACGAAACCAAACGTAGTGTTTCTGTTTTTTAGAATGAAATAAGTTTGTTTAAGAAGTGTTCATACTCGGTCATGAGTTTTATGTATCTATGCATGAATATGACAGTACATGTTTGTATGTCCTTATTCAGTTTATTTCAAGATTTCTTGTCAATAGAGAAAGAACCGGTTTCTAACCTATTTCCAAGGTTCCTTCATTGGAATTTCAACATCAACAACAGGGTATTTTTGTATGTATGTATATATGCATGTATGTATTATGTATGTATGTATGTATGTATGCATGTATTAGGTATGTATGTATGTATGTATGTGTTAGGTATGTATGTATGTATGTATGTATGTATGTATGTACGTATGTATGCATGTATTAGGTATGTATGTATGTGTATGTATATGAATGTGTGTATGCATATATGTATGTATATGTTTGTATATGAAGTCTGAATGTGTACGAATGCATGTATACAAGTATGTGTCCACGCATGCGTGTATATATGAATGCATATGTATGTATACGTATAGATGTGTGTATTAGTTTAAGACTCTATCTATCTATCTGTCTATCTATCTATCTTTCTTTCTATCTATCTAA
>NC_068994.1:29767469-29773420 GCF_001194135.2 Octopus bimaculoides
TGTGTGTGTGTGTGTGTGTGTGTGTGTGTGTGTGTGTGTGTGTGTGTGTGTGTGCGTGCGTGCGTGTGCGTGTGTGTGATATAACTATTTAGCCGTATGATATCCCAAGGATTACGGCCGTTTTGTAGCCTTCTTCATGTATCATAATTTCAGTGTGGAATAGAATTATGCTTACATGTTTGCATTAATATGCATGCTATGCATTATACACAGCAAATCAAATAAAGAAAGTCAACGATTCAACTCCAGTTATACATACAATTTTTTTTTGTTTGTGCATACGATGTATGGAAGCCCGAAATTTGCTTCAGTGAGAATGAAGATATGTTGTTTCATATAAATTAAGGTGCCAAACAGAAGTTCAGAGAGTTGACCATGTATATGTATGTATTATGAATGTTAGTATATATATGCATGTGTGCACGCATGTCTGCATGTATTGCATGTATGAATGTATCATTTGATAGATTTAGCTGGTGGATAGAATCCATAGAAGCTTTTTGGCCTCACTTAGCCGTAGAAAATGAAATCAATGATCTACTAGCAGAGCAAAAACCATTTCGAAAGAGAACCAAATATTTTCAGTTCTAAGAAAAAAAAACTTGACATCATAGACAAATGGTTGACATAATACAGATGAAGTGGGATACAATAGGTGTGAAATAATTTTATGAATTAGAAAATAAAAGTCTATTTGTTTGTTTTTTCAGTCTGGTGGGAGGAAAAAAGAGAGTTATCTTCAAACTTGAGTGTATTCCACTAAAGTTACCCAAGTGTCAGTTGGTGGTGTTTAACAAGGCAACAGATTTGAAATTTATCAGAAAATACAACTCTATTTATCCTTTATTAGTGTAATAAATACATCTTGTGTGTGATAAATACCAAATTAGGTACGATGAACATCATACTGTGTGTAACAAATACCATATTACGTGTGATAAGTACCACACTGTGCGTGATAACTATCATATGTGTGGGGCGAATTTTATGTTGTTTCTCAACTTGGCAGAAATATCTCCCTGATCTCCTTCAAACCACATCCTGCTGTCTTAATAAAGGACACATTACATAAAGCAGTCTAAAGTGAACTTTTGTTGAAAATGTAGGGTGATGGCTATGGCTGATATGACTTTTGATCATGAGTTCGCTCGGTCAGAGCCGACTAAGAAGTACATAACAACAACAACAACAACAGCAAAAGCAGCAACAGCAACACCAGCAGTAACAACAACAAGTAAATGAAGTAAATATTTCGTATTAAGATCATAAGTTCTCGGTGAGTAATGTTGCGAATCTTTTTTCCGATTCTGTTTGGTTGCTATTTCTAAAAAATTGTTGCTAATCTAATTGGAGAGGAGATAATGTAGTCAACACCAACACAGTGTAGCGAGCTAGATTTTAATTAATCAAGTCTTTAATTTATAAACGCTGCTCTGCAATGATACATTGAATGAATGCCTACACCTGCATAAAGCAGACAAGGATGACAACTCTATCCTCTCCATCTACCATTCCTGGGAGGGTCGTGGGGCGTAGAGTCCTCAGACGTCTCCTGCATAGGATCCCACCAGAAGCAACTGTCATTGTACTTTCTGGTTGGATTGCAAAGTGTGACTAAATAAGACTATGGATATTATCCAACCATCTTGTTCTTGCTCTATCCCATCCCTACGTCTCCTGCTGTATGATTCGGTTTGAAGGATTTGCCTGCGATACTTTCCTGCGATATTCTGAGCAAACGTCCGTAATACAAGAGCCGAGACTTCACGATGCGGAACAGCAACGGCTCGACCTGGAAAGATAAAATTCTGTAAGCGTTTTGCCCGACGTGCTAACGACTCTGCCAGCTCGCCAAGTGTTTTCGCCCAATAAACACTCACAACGCCCGGTCTGGAAATCGAAACCGCGATCTCTTGACCGTGAGTCCGCTGCCCTAACCACTGGACCATTGCGCATCCACACCAGACATTAAAAATAAACATTGAGGTCGATTTTTTCAACTAGGAACTTCAAGATGTAGCCTGGCATGGCTGCAGTCCAATGCCTGGAACAAGTAAAAGATAAAGGAAAAAACAAGTAGTCTTAGGAAAAGCAAGCTCATAAATTCTCGTTTCCTGTCATTTATATACGTGATGGAGATTACCTGCTGACACAAGAAATCATTTATGATGTTTTTATTTTTTTTCTCTCTTACCTTTATTGTGAATGACATAGAGTTGTTCTGTGAGGATTTCGCCATGCACGAATGTGTATGACATGTTGCACGCATCACTGAACGCTATCACCTGAATTATACAGAATTACATAGATTTAAATAAAACAGGTAAAGTGTGATTTATAATATATGAAATATCGCAATGTTGTGAAAATATATATGCTAAACTTGCTAAATATAACATATATGATCTGTAGTGTGTGATCTGTGACCTATGGAAACAACAAACGTTCTGAAATATATGAAAGTAGGTAAAAAGGGTGAAATGTAATATGTGATAACCTAAACATTATATTTCATTTGTTATGTAAGGTAGCAAGCTGACAGAATCGTTGGTACGCGGGATAAAAAAAAATGCGGGATCTGTGGGTCGTGCCTCTGGCTGTATAACGACAATAACGACAGCTGCTATCATTCCTATCACTTGTAAAAAGAGAAAAATAATTCGTAATTAAATAGTAATTCGTTATTTTAATTTTTAACTGAAATATTGTACATTAGGAAAAGGGAATATTGTGAAAATAGTGTTGACGATGTATAGTTACCTCATCTACATTCAGTTTCAAACTATTGGGTGCCGCCATGTAAAAACTACTTATCTGTTTACATAGCAAGCCAGGTACGAGGAAAATATCTGTGAAACCGGACCTGATTCCCGACACTTTATGAACTTCTTTTTTATTTATTATAAGCGTAAGGTTATTGACCGGGAATTCTGAACTGGCGTTAGATTTAACCAATAACAGCCAATTATAATCTGAAATTAAATAGCAATACAGATAACCAATGACAATAAAACAGTTGTAATTAATAGAAGGGAGAATAAGTGGTAATCAATTAACTAAAGAGATATCATATATGACTGGATGCCAGCAAGAGCTCAAAATCTATTCTCACAAGGACACCTATGAGTATGCAGAGTTTGTATAATTGTTTAGTGGCTTAGAGCAGGAAGTGGTTGCTCGAAAACCTAACTAGGGCCACTTTAGATTGTAAGACTAAATCTATCTCGAGCCTGACCCAAATGCTTTCAACAGAATGAGCCCCAGTAAGTCCATCCAAGCATCAGGTGGTGATTTTGAACGGAGGGATGGATTATGAATAGATAACGTTCCTCTTATGGACTTTGTCAGAAGGAATTCCTTGGCGCTATTACAGGTACATTCCACTGAATAATGTTACTTAATATAATATATTTTGATTTAATTTATTTAATGAACTAATATTCTACTTTAATTTATTTTATTCATTTATCTTTATATTTCCTAGCATCACAAACTGCGCTCGTTTATGGATACATAACACCCTTTCTTCAGATTATTTTCTTGTTTGCATATATTTAATACACCGCTCTTTTTCTTAAGAGTGTATATATATTTGTTGTGTATATTTTACAGGTGTCTATAGGAATCTATTTATGTATATTTAGTATCCACATATTTATCTTCTTGCGGATCCCACCAAGAAGATGTCCAAGTGTTGTTAGATCATGTGAACTCAATAAAGCCATCCATACACAATGGAAAAGTATAAAGACAGGCTGGCATTCCTGGACGTATTTATAACACGCACCAAGTATGGATTCATGACATCCGTATACCGCAAGCCGACTTTTACTGGACGATACCTCAACTTCAATTCCCACCATCCATACAGTGTAAAGAGAGGGATTGCTCAGTGCCTAAAACATCAGGCAAAGAATATAAGTAGCGATCGCGATACACACCACGAAGAAATGATCAAGCTCAATAACGATCTGTTAAGCAACAACTACCCTGAAAGTATACTATCTGCTCTAATTATGAAGAAAAGAGAGGATGAGGCCAATAAACTGTCCACAGTCTGTCTACCCTATGTGAAAGGCCTCTCCGAAAAGATACAAAAGATATGCGGCCCATATGACATCAGCACAGTATTCAAGAGTAATACAACACTTCGCAAATATCTCCTTCAAGTAAAACCACCAATGGAAGAGAATACGACCAAAGACTGCGTGTACTCAATCCCATGCAGCTGTGGTAGGTTATACAAAGGCGATACAAATAAGAGTAGACGAACATCGCAAAGCTGTGACACGAGAAGATATTGATAAATCGGGTATAGCTGATCATGTATGGAAAAATGGAGGTCACCTCCCCCTGTGGGATGAAGTTAAAATAATAGACAGAGAACACCACTGAAAAATACGAAAACTAAAAGAAGCTGCCCATATGCTAGGACACAACAAGCTCCTAAGCAGACCGAGTGCAGATATGAGCAGCATATAGGAACCGGTATTAAGGAAGGATAGAAAAATATTAGATTTATAAATCCTGAAATTCGCTCCATAATTGCCCACGGGCATATGGCGTAGTGGTTAAGAGCGCGGGCTACTAACCCCAAGATTCCGAGTTCGATTCCAAGAATATTAATAATAATAATAACATCAAAAATACCTTAGGAATGAGAATCCAGGTTCGAAATTTCCCCAAAACACCTGAAGGTTGGAGGGTATATCAGCCGAAACGTTGTGTTAACAACAAACAAGATGAGGACAAATATCCGTCGAATGTAAATAATGTAAATAGTGTAAATAATGTACATAATTTCTCATCTCTTAAATATAGAACTGTATTATATATATATATATATATATATATATATATATATATATATATATATATATATATATATATATAAAGAGAGAGAGAAAGAGGAGAGGAGAAACAAAGAATTCATAATTATTGTGGTAGGAAGTTGAAGATTAAAAATATATATTGAATACGTATGTATACACGTGTGTATGTGTGTGTGTGTATGTAGGCGTGAGTATGTGTATGTGTGTGTATAATACTTTGGTTAGACAAATTCAGATGTGCTTTGTGAAATTTATGTGTTTTGGGTTACACCATATATCGTTCTTACATATTGAGTTTTTTTATTTCTTTCCTAGCCATAAGAGAACTCTGGAAGAATTTTCACTCTTTAGTAGGACAAGATTTTTTTTCCAGTTGCATATAAATGCGCTTGCTCCGTTACCCATATACATCTTGATTGTTTTATATTCAACACATCGTGGCCGACTTATTTACTTTTAGGCTTCACGGTAATCATTCTACGCCGTCTGAAGGGGCAAACTGTCAACGAAATTTGTAAGCGTTCCTGAATGCTATCGCAAAGGTAATATGCGTATATTTCCTTCATGTAGGTATATTTAAATTCATTAGTTTAATTTATATATTTCAAAAAGGTATTAGTCATAACCCCAACTCAATTCTAATTATTTTCAGAGGGCTTTTTATATACTTAGATTATAATAATTATGATTCCTTCTCTTATTTTAATCAACCTAAACTTATGAGAGAAAGCACTTGCCTAAGGCATCGTACAAACATGCCTACGGCATTCGATTTGTTGAATAAAAGAATGGAACACCATTGCGAAAGAGTTATTTTTATACATACCATTGAAAGTTGCTTTGCATCCAAGTGCCTTTTGTGTTAGTGTCATCGCGACAAAATGTACAATTTTAGTTACAAACTTAAGAGTCACCTGAAAGAAATATATGAATACATGTAAATATGAGCGCGCGTTTGTGCGTATGCACTCATGCGCGTGAGTACATACACACGCCCGCATACACATATGCACACACACACACTCACTCACTCACACACTCAACACTTACTCATCCACACACATGCAAAATACAAACAGTGAGCGTACCGAACTCCAAATAGGATTCAGTACACGTTAT
>NC_068994.1:29773564-29780095 GCF_001194135.2 Octopus bimaculoides
TATATATATATATATATATATATATATATGTATGTATGTATGTATGTATGTATGTATGTATGTATGTATAGATAGATAGATAGATAGATAGATAGTTGTAGTAGTGTATAACAAACACAGTCATATACACACTTATACACTTTACATAAAAATACACATACGTATTTGCATGCATGTATGCATACATACATGCATATCTATCTCCATATCTATTTATCTTTACACTCATTCATACCAATACATAAATAGGCACGTATTTATATCGGAATATAACAGAATTCAAATAATCCTGAATAATCCAAGAGAATAAAGACACGTACGAAATTCCAAGCGTCTAATAATGGTTCAAACTGTGATGCCACTTTAAATTAAACGAGATGGAGGGTCAGTAAGTTATAGAAATATAAAATAACCCTAACAATTCTATTAGTGTGAGTGATTCACCATCATCACCCTCTTCTCTCCTCACACACACAGGCCTCTTGAAAACATAGAGGCCTCTTGAACACACGCGCGCGCCTTTTGAACACAAACACACAGGCCTCTTGAACACACAATTCTCTTAAGCCTTCCAATTTTCTTCTCGCTACGTTCCATCTCAAAAATAGCTGCAATCATCATTCGATAAGTTCCAAATGAAAAATGTTTGAGTAAAAACTAATTTATCCACACTTTCAGTTCTACCTCTCATATTTTTCCCTATCAGTACTCGTAAATAAATTATCATTCTTAGTTACAAGCCATATTTATCTTCATCTATATATTTTAATTACAACTATATTTGTTGTGCAAACTAACATACTCACATGTGCACTTGAATACACATGCACATACACTACCTACATTAACAGATAAATACAAATAAATAAAAGAATGTTCCAACTCATAGCAAAAGATCTCCAAAATGAACACATCTTCATTACAAGTGAACTCTCTCACCAACAAAACGATCCCCACCTTCCAAAAATTTATCTAAACTAGTGTCTCAGGAGATGCCATTGTGATTGACAAAAGCAAAACTAGAATTGTGAACAGAAGACACCCAGTTTATTGTTTTCAAAGTAAGTGGAATTTTCTCAAAAATAAAAGTATTAATATTTTTAGTGAAAACACATTCACCGATTACAAAAGTTAGAAATGATCTAATTATAAATCTCACTGAGAGAATTAAGCAGCAGTGTTACGATAAAGCAGTTGTATACTGTCAACTCAATGTGACAGTCTCAATAAGGGAATCATACTGCTGCTATTTAGCCCTAGGAATCTGGACCGCTTCCTGTCGGCCTTCACACATTTCCTGTGTCTTTATATTTGCGAGGGGGAGACAAGCACCCCCACCCAGCTCAGTGTGCATTCAGGAACATGTTTCTGAGTCATTGCTCGTCAGGAAATGTGTCGGAAAATTCACCGGAGTTCACTTCAATTCATCTTAACTTTCAGGAAAATGGCTATTTTTTAGTGAAATTGTCTATAAATACACTTCGGATTATGTACACTCTGAGCATATAGGAATTTTTGGAGAAAGCAATTGGGGATTAGTTTTGAGAACTGTTCCCCACTCGGGGGTGTTTCATAACAAATCCTCCATATTTGTTTCATTTTCTCCGTTTTGTACGTTTCTGCTTCCGTAGATTTCTACTGAAGCAACAAGCATTGAAGGTAAATGAAATGTGTGTGTGTGTGTGTGTGTGTGTGTGTGTGTGTGTGTGTGTGTGTGTGTAAAGCATTTCAAAAGGTACTTTCATGCGAGAAAAAAAAATTCATACGGTGATAGGCACCTTTTTCTTGATTTTCCAATACATATTTCAGACATTTTGGAACAAGTCGCCTTATTAAGATTTGGTATTCAGTTATGACGATTTCAGATAAAAAATAATTTCTAAAGGTACTTTCATTTTTTATATTCTTCACCGGCGGCATGACTACATATTTCTGTCCCCTACCCCACGACTTTCGATGATCATAACTTTCAGAAAAATGGATATTTTAAAATTAAACTTTCTACGAATATGCCCGGCTCCTTTACTTTTCAATTTCTTCCCGAAATTTTACGGCTAGAGTTAAATGTTATATACGGATGCACAAATGCACAAAACGGAGAAAATGAAACAAATATGGACAACTTGTTCCGAAACACTCCCGAGTGGGGAACAGTTCTCAAAAATAACCCCCAATTGTTTTCCTTAAACATCCTATATGCTTGGAGTCTACATAGTCCGAGGTATACTTGTAGACAATTTCATTAAAAAATATCCATTTTACTGAAAGTTAAGACAAATTGAAGTGGTCCCCGGTGAATTTTCCGAAAATCCTTTCCACCTCCTCTAAAATATTTCCCCCAAAGAATTTGGATATTCGGAATATACATGATATAACACATATTTGTAGAAAATTCCATTAAAAAATATCCATTTTTCTGAAAGTTATGATCATTCTAAGTCGGGGGAGCAGAAATCTGTAGTTATGCCTTCGCGGCTTTCTATTTGTGTTAGATGTGAGTGTGTGTGATAAAAACATTTTTATACAGAAAATTCATTTAATTTATCAGTTGTCAACAGATCTGTTTCATATACATAACATATATAGTTTGGTGAAACTATTTGCCTCATGTACACAGTTGAATGGCAGAAAAGAGGCCTGCCGCATACCCGCATCCTAATCTGGCTTAAAGACAAAATTCATCCTAATCAGATTGATTCTATCATTAATGCCGAGCTTCCAGACAAAACAGAAGATCCTGAACTTTTTGAAGTCATCAGGACTCGGATGATGCATAGTCCACGCAGCTCTCTCAACAGGAACTCTCCTTGCATGGTTGATGTAAAGTGCAGTAAAGGCTACTCTAAGCAATTCATTGCCAAACAGAGACTGGTCATGATGGACACCCAAGCTACAGGCGTCGCAAGCTGGGTCAAGGAGGACATAAAGCCACTATCAACGCAAGTTTAGTCCGTGAAATTGAAGTTGACAACAGGTGGATCGTGCCGCATTGTCCCCTTCTGTCAAAGATGTCCAAAGCACACATCAATACCGAGTTTTGTAATTCTGTAAAAGCCATCAAGTATGTGTGCAATTATGTCAACAAGGGGTCAGACATGGCTGTTTTTGGCCTTCAGGAGGTAAACAAGAATGATGAGGTGACATGCTACCAGATGGCACGCTACATTAGAAGCAATGAAGCAGCCTGGAGATTGTTTAACTTTCCACTCCATGAACGGCATCCAACTGTTATCCATCTAGCTGTACATCTACAGAATGGCCAGCGAGTATACTTTAATCCAGACAATTCACAATGTCTCCAGCGGCAACTTGAAGCTCCACGTTCAACTACATTGACTGCTTTCTATCAGCTTTGTCGCACAGATCCATTTGCTTCAACTCTTTTGTACCAAAAAGTCCCTCAATATTAAGCATAGCAACAGAGAACTAAACAATGGACGAGATGTGCCATTGATCAAACTGTTGAAGGGCATCCAGAAATCAGAAGACATTCACCATTGGAAAGGGTCTACACTGTGCATCCCAACAACTTTGAGTCTTATTTTCTGAGGCTCCTTTTGCACACAGTCCGTGCTCCAAAGAGTTTTTTAGATCTGAAGACTTTCAATGGCCATGTCTGTGACTCTTACCGACAGATTTGCCATTTCCATGGACTCCTTGAAGATGACACTCACTGGAATGCGACTCTGGATGAGGCAGTTGTTTCCTATTCTGCATTTCAGTTGCGAAATCTCTTCACCGTTATGCTTCAGGCTTGTGACATCTCTAGCCCTCACCAGCTGTGGTAGAATCATCAGGAATCCTTCTGTGAAGACATTGTTAACAGATTGCAGAGGCAAAACTAAGATCTCAAAATCCAGCTGACTGGCATTAAGAATGAGGCTCTACTTTTTCTTGAAGACAAAGTCCTCCAGGAAATTTCAAGGGAGACATCCTATAACATGAACAATCTCTCTGAGCATGTAACAGAGAATGAGCCAAAGCTTTTGACTGAACAACGGACAGCTTACAATTGCATCATTCAAATGACTCAGGAGGAAAAGGCTACCCTGTTCTTTTTGGATGCTCTTGAAGGTACTGGCAAGATGTTTTTGATAAACCTTTTTTTTGCAAAAGTCCGTCTAGATGGATGCATTGCATTGGTGGTAGCGTCTTCTGGAATAGCAGCTACACTCTTGACAGGTGGACGAACAGCTCATTCTACTTTCAAGGTTCCCTCGAATTTAGTTAGGATAGAGACTCCAATTTGCAACATTTCTAAGACATCAGCAAAGGCCAAGATCTTGCATCAGACGCGCATTGATTGTCTGGGATGAATACACCATGTCTCACCGTGGAGTGCTTGAGGCTCTTGACCGTAGCCTAAGTGATTTGAGAGGAAAGGGCATTCTCATGGGTGAGGTCACTGTAGATTCGGTTGGGGATTTCAGACAAACCCTTCCTGTGATCCAAAAAGACACAAAAGCAGATGAGTTACAGGCCTGTTTCAAACAATCCTATCTGTGGACGCAAGTGACTAAACTGCACCTGGCAGTTAACATGAGGGCCCAATTATTTGGTGATCAAACTGCCGGGCTGTTTTCACACCAGCTTCTGAAGATAGGGAAGGAATAACTACCGTATGTCAACCAAATTCAGCAACACCGGTTACCCTATGTTGAGATGGTACCAACTGTCAATGATCTCATAATGCATGTGCTCTCAAACATTGCACAAAATTTTAGCAACAGCCAGTGACTCTGTGACCAAGCCATCTTAGTTCCACGTAATGATGCTGTCGACAAAATCAACTGGGATCTCTTGTAGCTGTTGCCAGGACAAGAACAGTCTTTCAAATCCTCCGACACTGTCATTGATCAGGACCAGGCTGTAGTTTTTCCAACTGAGTTCCTAAACTCTCTACAGCCATCTGGGATGCCACCTCACCACTTTACACTTAAAAAGGGGACCCAATCATGCTGCTCAGGAATATAGATCCGCCTCGTCTGTGTAATGGCACCAGACTTGTGGTGAAAGCGATGCGACCCCATGTCTTAGAGGCAACAATTATGCCTGGAAACTATTAGGGTGAGGATGTCTTCATTCCATAGATCCCGTTAATCGCATATGACCTATTTGCATTTAAACGGTTCCAGTTCCCAGTGAAATTAAGTTTCACTAGTCAATAAACAAGTGTCAAGGACAGTCTCTCAAGGTTGTTGGACTTCACCTTGCTTCTCCTTGCTTCTCTCATTATATGTAGGACGTTCGCGAGTTGGAAATCCCCAAAATATTTTCATTTATACACCAATTAAAGGACACACTCAAAACATCGTATATTTAGAAGCACTAGAAAATTAAACTGTGATTTGTTTCAATACATTTGTTTATACTGACGTCATCTGATAGAATTTTTGTTAAATGTACTTCTTAACAGGATAGGAGTGCCTGCAGGCTGGTTCTTCTCAATTGTATGCATCTTCAGGTTCAACGTGTTTCAAATAAGTATTGACAATTGAAGGTGATTGCAAAGACAAAAAACTACCTGGTTTTTTAACAATTTTAACAGTGAGAACATCGGACAAAATATATTATTGACATTAATAGCTTGTATCTAAGCCACTTACATATTCCATGTTTCATTTTACTTAGAGATTTAAAAAGCATACTTGAATTTCATTATTTTCAATAACCTAGGAAACTCCGGGTTATTAACGTATAAAGATGGTATCTCAGCTACTAGGAGGTAAGATCTGCGTAGTCTATGTTTCATGTTAGTTAGAGATCTAAAACGCATTTTTGAATTTCATTATTTTCTTTAACCTTGACAACGCTGGGTATTTCTGCTAGAACCTTATAAAATATCCTTCTACTTGTTTAACTACATTCCGTAATATTAGACTTTTCTATAAAAATTAGACATATTATTTATATAAAACATTCTTATTATAAAGTTTATGGTTTATATACCACAAACTATTTATAACTACTATTAAACATTTTTTCAAACTAAGCCGTATTGATTATTGACAGTTAAATATAAATTTTAGTCCCCAGTATTTAAAATTCCATACTCCCTTCTTTGGTTAGTCTTTTTCCATTAAATACAACACCACCTGGCTTTTTACTTCATATATGGGAGTTTAAAATTAGCTCCTTTATACTAATTTACAGAGAGAATGTAACCCTTATTAATATTTAATATATCAACACGCAACTTGTGTTTTAAATGCCATGACACTAAGTACACATTACGAACACCATACCTATGTAATTCTAACATGTTTTTAGCTTTTTTCCCTTTTCTTACTTTTTGCTACCGACAAATACTTTTTGATAACCCAGATTCTGAAAATGAATTTATTGTCTTTCTGTTTGAAACGATCCTATACTTACATGAATAAAATTAATTTCAATCCATATTAACATCTAATCTCCATTTGCGAAAAATATGACTGAATTTGTTGAACTTTGTATAATAAATTAAATCATATACTTAATATACTTATATGTATGTGTGTGTGTGTGTGTGTGTGTGTGTGTGTGTGTGTG
>NC_068994.1:29780105-29780444 GCF_001194135.2 Octopus bimaculoides
TGTGTGTGTGTGTGTGTGTGTGTGTGTGAAGGCGCATGGTTTAGTGGTTAGGATGTTGGACTCACAATCGCAAGATCGTGGGTTCGATTCCCAGACCGGGCGTTGCGTTGTATTCTCGAGCAAAGAACGTTGCTCTATAATCATTATATCATCTAACATGTGGCACACCGTGCCCCTGTACAGGTAATGTCGATTTGATGGAGAGAGTGAGCTTATGTGAACACAAACATTTGATCATTAAAAGCAAATCATCTGTGTAGTAGAAATTGCCGAACCCTCATACGTCGTCTAACGACAGGAGAGTCCATAATGATATATATATATATATATATATATATA
>NC_068994.1:29781547-29784485 GCF_001194135.2 Octopus bimaculoides
GGCTATATGTATGTATATACATATATACATGTATATATATATATGTGTGTGTGTGTGTACATGTGTGTGTGTGTACATGTGTGTGTATGTATATATACGTGCATATGTATATACAAATATATATGAGTGTGTGTGTGTTTGTGTATATATGTATACATAAGTACATGTATATGCGCGTGCGTGTGACTATGTGTAAGTGCGAGTGCTCCCGCACATATGTGTGTGCGTATGCATGTATATGTATATGTATGAATGTATATGCACACATGTATATGTACGTGTGTGCGAACGTACGTATGCCATTATATATTCTTTCCTCCCCTCTTTTTCCTACCTTTCACACTAACTTATCACATACGTCTATTTATAGAAATTTTGACATCCTTGTATTCTTCCCTTCGTTTTAAATTTTACTACTAAAACTACTACTTACTTTGGTATTACCCCACCCATACCTTTTCTCTACTCATCCCTTAATACAGCCCTATCATATCAACCCTACCCACATGTCTCACACTCCTCATTCTGATCCTCACATATCTCACACTCTTTACCTTCTCATTTCTTATCCCTCCCTGCCCCACTCCTCTCCCATCTTCCCGTCACATTATCTTGACCACCAACTAACACTTCTTTTTTCACCTCTTTCGCCCTTTCTTCGTTGTTTTCTTTCACTCTTTTCACTTTTTTCTTCTCTCCCTCTTCTTTTTTCTCTCTTTTTATCATCATTACTCTTTTATCCTTTTTTCTTTTTTCTCTCTTTCTTCCTCTCATTTTCCCTTCCTCTCTTTATTTTGACTTATCTCCTCATTCTAATCATACGCATCTCCTCCCTACTCAATCTATCCACAAACACTACCAATACATTCTCAAATTATCATTCACACCACAAAGGCCTTTCGAATGGGCAACACAACATCCACGGCTCCATACTTTGAAATGACTAAACACAAGCTACTATCGGAACTTACATACCATGTACAAGAAACTTTTTTACCACTTCTATACACCACTTTACTCGAATAATGGAACTGCAACTACAATATTTTATATGTTATTTCTACTTTCATTCTCTTATTTTCCTCTATTTAACCATCTCACATTGTCTCTGATGAAGGGATATCTATAATATCCCAGAAACAGCTGTAAGACTATATCTCTTTCCTTATAAATGTCCTGAAAACTCCTCACAGCCTTGGCTTTGTTATCTGTTTTTGGAAACACACTTTGAACACCTATAAAGGTAATATTTATTAGAAAGATAACTCAAATTTGCCCATAAGAATAAATGATGGCATCAAGACTTAGCTTTGAACAAAGGAAATTCATCCTAAAATGCTATTAGAGGTATGAAAACACAGTTGAAATCCAAAGACAGTATAAAAGACAATTTCAATGCGTAGCCATCTCTCGAATCATTGAATTGAGAGAACAAGAACAAGAATGCACTCAAATACCTAATGAAATGTTTCTTACTGTTATTAATTCTATTACTTCCCGTTGTCAACAATGTTTGGATCAGGATGGACATCAATTTGGAAACAGACGACAGCAAAATACTTAAAAAATTGAATTAAAATGGATTCTGCTTGATATAAATTATTTAACTTGTGCAACCATTCTTTTGGTGTTTAAATGCGTTTCAGCTATATCTGTTGATCATATGACTTTTAAAAAATACTATGTATACTAATAAATATTGCCTTTATAGGTATTCAAAGTATGCATACATTTTACTGAGAGACCGTGTATGTATGTATGTATATATGTATATATATATATATATATAAAATAAATAATAAATGAGTATATGCATATATACGTACAGGTATGTGCATAGCTACGTCTACCTGTATATATAGGTGCATATCTGGGTACAGGACATTGCAAACAAAACGGAGACAAGAAAATAATAATAACCAGAGTACAGAAAACACACAAGCCACATAGAGAACATTTTCCTTCATCAGCTATCCCCATTTTAACACCGGCGTTTCGAAGAGATACATATGAGTGTGTGTGTGTTTGTGTATATATGTATGTGAGTGTGTGTGTGTATATATATGTATATGTATGTATGTATATGTGTATGTGTGTGTATATATATGTGTGTGTGTGTGTGTGTGTGTGTGTGTGTGTGTGCGTGCGCGTGTGCGTGAGCAGACATACATACGAACGTACGTATGTATGAATGAATGAACGATTGAATGAATGAATGAATGAATGAATGAATGAATCTAATAAAAAGAATTAAAATAGTCTCAACTTTCCTGTTTCTGTTTAAATCACGCCTATTCAGGTGTACAAGTGCGCCTGACTTTCCTAGTCCAGAAAATGCTAGTAGTTGAAACGGTTTAAAACTTAGGCACAAGGACAGAGGAAAAGTTAGGGAACGATTATATCTCCTTCAGTATTTGGCTAATATTTAATTTTTGTTTTCACGCCCAGAAGAAAGACTGGTCAAGATTAAGGAGAGTCTTTTGTCAGGCAATATTTAACCATGCCTCTGCACACATTTGAACAGGTTTTGGCAAGAGTTATTTTATTTTAGGATGACTAGTCGTTGTCACTATGTGTAAATCTTACCACTCCTTATCCAAAAGGAAAAACCTCCGACTTGGGCCGATGCAGCTCGGTGTAAGTGTCGTTGTTAGGACGCAAAACCTCCTGATACTGGAAGCATCTCGCCCTGCCCTATAACAGTTCCAGTAAATAACACTTTTATATCGCCTCCGAAAGAATGAAAGCCAAAACTGATCTCGGTAAAATATGAACTCAACTCAGAACATAGTGATCCCCAACCACTATCGGTTTATTTGCGTCCCCGTAACTTAGCAGTTCTGCAAAAGACATAGACTAAATAAGTACTGGGGACAATTTATTCCACTTAAACCGTCAACCTGTTAACGGTGTAATGACAGAAACAAGTAATATATAT
>NC_068994.1:29784622-29798891 GCF_001194135.2 Octopus bimaculoides
TATCACTAATTCTTCACAAGAAAACTTTTTTTGCGGGCACCGTCAGTTAGGAAGCGTTCAGTCTTATCGTTATAGGTGCGAAACTGAATATTACCATTTGGTCGATAACTGATGAAGAATTACGGACCTTCTGCTTGTCTCCCGTTCGTTTTTACATTCAGTATACGTTATGTCGTTTATTTATACATTTTTTTTTCATTCATATATGTATAAACATATGTGTATATATAGGGTCATCCCATAAATAATGGGGTTTTTTTTTCAATTGCATGAACTAAAAGTCGGAGAGGAACGGGATAGACGACCTGCATCTACTTTCTATAAAAGCACGTAGTAATTTTACCTTGTCCTTATCAGTAGTGCAGTTCGATTTTAACAGTTATCTTTTCAAAGCTATAATGGAAGTGACAAAGGAGCATGTTCGGCATATTTTGCTTCATGAATTCAATAAAGGCAACAACGCAATGGAAAGTGCGAGGAATATTAATACAGTATATGGGGATCAGACAATATGTGTAAGCCAGTGTCAACGGTGGTCCCAGAAATTCTGAGCCAGAAACTTCAGACTAGAAGACGAGCCTCGTCCTTGATCTACAGAGCTCAACGAGGACGTCCTGCAAACCCTGGTAGAAAAAAATCCCATCGCAACTGTTGAGGAACTAGCAGAGAAGCTTGGATTTGGTCATTCAACCATTCATCGACACCTGCGTGCCATCGGAAAAGTCAGCAAATTGGGTCAATGGGTCCCACACAGACTTGCCGAGTCTAATCGCGCGCAGAGTGAATATGTATTCTTCTTTGCTGTCACGTCTCACAAATGAACCTTTTTTGGACCGAATAGTGACTGGTGACGAGAAATGGGTTCTCTATAGAAATGTCAAGTAGCGAAAACAGTGGGTAGGGAAAGGAGAAATAGCGGTAACTCAGGATAAAGAATGTCTCCACCCATGTAAGGTGTTGTTATCTGTTTGGTGGGATATGAAAGGTTTAGTCCACTTTGAACTAGTCTACGTTGAAACCCAAACCAAACGATAACAAAAGAGATCAACTGCGAGCAGCTTGAGCGGCTTACATCAACGCTAGAAGAAAAACGATCATATTTGCTTTCAAGACGAAAGGTGTTCTTCCGTCAAGATAATACTCAGCCACATACAGCGAGATGACAGTCCAAAGGCTGGAGCAGTTTACATGGGAAGCGATACCCCACCTACCATATTCGCCGGACATTGTCCCATCTAATTGTCATTTATTCGCAGTTTTAAAAATTATTTGGACGGAAAAATATGAATTCTGTAGACGAGGTCAGAACAGTAATGGAAGAGTATTTTTCATGATGGACAGGTGAATTTTGGAAGCGGGGCCTTGCAAGTTTACCAGATAGATGGAAGAGAATTGTAGAAAATGACCTTTCTAAAGGGGCGATGGTGCCCTTGTATTGTTGAAATGCTTAAGTGAACGTAACCAACATTTAATATTTACAACACAAACGGTGGCAAGTTGGCAGGATCGTTAGCACGCCGGGCAAAATGCTTAGCGGTATGTCGTTTTGAGTTCAAATTCCATCGAGGCTGACTTGGCGTCTCATCCTTTCGAGGCCGACGAAATAAGTACCAACTGGTACTTATTTCGAAGTAATCGACTTACACTTTACCCGAACTTGCTGGCTTTGAGCCAAATTTTGAAATTAATACTTATAACACAGTAACAAAGAAAGAAAGAAAGAAAAAAATACTCTACTTCGGCGGATTTGATCTCGCAAGAATTCAAGGAATACAGTGCAGCGCTCTACAAATTCCACCCGTTCATCGTGCTTTCTGCGGAATGGCAATATGGACAGGGTGAATGGAGAAGATATACTCACATTTGTCAAATGACAATTCTCAATATCTGTAGAAACGTGAACCACTGGGTCTTGAGTTGCATGTCTTGATAAACAAATTTTATCATAGGAATAAACGTATTTGCTGGTGACAAAAGTATCGCCGAAATACACAGTCATATTAGCAGACGTGGTATTCGGGTAACTAAAGAAGATTCTAACACCTGTTGGAAAAAATAAAAGAACAATGTAGACACACAAAGGAGTAAGAATTTGAAGTTCAGTCGATGATGACAGATAGCAAGTAGAAAGGTGAAGGATGTGTAATTGGTGATGTAATAGCAATGAAGACAGTACTAGGTTTGGCATAGATAGTGATTATAATAATAAGTAATAATGACCTGAAGAATATTCTAAATGAGCCCCACCTTCAAGGTTATACGCTGTTTATCTTGATATGATACCACAATGTCGCGCACATATGGTTGTTATGCATTTGCCTGGTGTACCCCTATCAGACGGGTAGTCATGATGGGTATACTGGGCTTCGTATATTTTACACCAGTGTCACTTTGATAGCATGCACTGCTCTCTCACTCAATAATAATAATAATAATAATAATAATAATAATAATGATAATAATAATAATAATTTTTTCTACTATAGACAGAAGGCCTGAAATTTTGGGGAAAGGGGCAAGTCGATTACATCGACCCCAGTACTTAACTGGCACTTAATTTATCGACCCCGAAAGGATGAAAGGCAAAGTCAACCTCGGTGGAATTTGAACTCAGAACATGAAAACAGACGAAATACCGATAAGCATTTCACTCGGCGTGCTAACGCTTCTGGCAGCTCACTGTCTTTACAATAATAATAATAACAATAATAATAATAATAATAATAATAATAATAATAATAATAATAATAATAATAATAATAATAATAATACCTCTAGCCTTCATACCGCTCTCGAAATTGCTCGATGATGTACAGTATGGCTATAAAACGCTTGATAAAAATATAAATCATCTCTTTTACATGGATGATTTAAAGCTCGTTGCAAAAATGACCAACAACTACAGAGCTTACTAGTAATTGTTAAACAATTCAGAGATGATATCAGGATGCAATTTGGTCTCGATAAATGTGCAAAAGCTACTTTTATCAAAGGTAAAATGACAGAAATATCCAACGTTAATCTTGATCAGCAGAGTGTCATAAAGGAGTTAAAACCAGCAGAGAGCTACAAATACCTAGGGGTATTTGAAGGTGATGGAACCAAACATTCAATGATGAGGGGGAGGATCAGAAGAGAATGTAATCGCAGGGTAAGGGCAATACTCAAAACAGAGCTGAATGCTAGAAACAGGATCGAAGTGATCAATACTTTAGCCATACCGGTCATGACTTACAGTTTCATTATCATTAACGGGTTAATTACTGAAATATATAATCTTGACAGAAAAATACGAAAATTGTTGACAATGCATAGAATCCACCGCCCTTTGGCAGATATAGAACGACTTTATCTGCCAAGAAAAGAGAGTGGCCGTGGAACTAACATTGAAGATTGCCACAATTGGCCTCAAGACCTACCTGAATGACTGGATGTTAAAACTTGTCTCAAAGCATGAAAACAAGAAAGCATCATACTCAGTAACAAAGCAAAGGAATATTTAAGTGAATTCCAAATACAACAAATCCCAGAATCAAACGTACTGAAAACAAGCACAGAAAAAGCTAAGCGTATGAAAACCCGTGCTAAAACTGCTGCCTTAGATATTCTGAATGATAACTGTCAAGAAAAACCTCTCAATGGCAAATACCCGAAGAGAGCTAACAATTCCGATGTTGACAAAGGCCTTATCCATCAATGGTTAGTGTCTTCTGGCTTAAAATCAGAAACGGAAGGGTTTATCATAGCAACCCCAGATCAATTCTTATTGAATTCCTTCCTATAAGAACTACCAGGCCAATATATTAAAGAACGGCAGCTGCCCAACATGTCGTGTATGTAAACAGCAAAATGAAATCATTAATCATATTGTCTCCATATGCAGTCTTCTTGCGCCTACAGAGTATCTCAGCAAACATGATAGAGCAGCACAGTATATTCACTGGGTAATTTGCAAAAACCTGGACCTGCCCCATGATAAAAACTGGTGGGAACACAAACCACCCCCAGTGCTTAAAAATGATCACATCTCATTCCTCTGCAACATTACCGTTCAAACTGACAGAAAGATTGATGAGAAGAGGCCAGACATCATATTGATAGACTTCCAACAAAAACCATGCCTCCTCATTGATATGACTGTCCCAATCATCATAAATGTATCTGTCAAGACCTACCAAAAACTGAGCAAGTATAAAGATCTTGAAATAGAAATTGGCAAAATGTAGAAACTGAAGACTAAAACAATACATGTTGTCATAGTTGCCCTAGGAATGATAGCAAAAGGGGCTGGTTGCTACCTAACTCAGATACCAGGAAACCCCAAAATGGCAGAAATTCAAAAGATAGTGATCATGAGAACTGCCCATATCCTACGTAAAATACAGTCTATCTAATCTCAAATTTTAAAACAAACTTATAATTTTCCCGACCGTCAGGTGCTCTTCAGCAGGCGCCTCTCCCCTATTCAACACCTTTGGTTTACAAATGAAAGTTCATAGTAGGCCCATTCACATGGCTCATCCTCACCACTTTCACCCAACTTTCAAAAATTTTCCGGGGCGGGAGGACATAACTTCCTTCTCTACCCTCACTTTTCTTTTCAAGTGGAACTTGAAAAAGTCGATGAGGGGTTGGCTGAAGAGGAAAGTATCTGTCTTCAGTCCTTTCAATCTCGCCCACCACACTGCCTCCTTCGCCATAGCCACCAGAAAGAGGCGGCGGGGCGATCTTCGCGATGAACTCGGCTGATAACCGGATCCGTTCTACGCGCGTCAACGGCTGTTCGACAAAGCTCCACAAGTCAGTAATGAACGGATTCTGGACGAGTGCATGCATAACGGTTTTACCACCCTGTGCGCACCTCTCACAAGTCCCTCTGAACGCACCTCCATGTCTATAGAGCTTGTCTCGAACCGGCAGAATTATCCAAAGGCCACAGCTCGAAAGTTCTCCGGAAAAGATCAGTTAACTGATCCCTCCCGACGCTCAGACTTTCTCCGAGGATGTTGTCGCTCTATCTCACCGCTAATTCCCTATAGAACTCCATAGTGGAACTACCACCGACCGCGTTGCCCGCTGTGAGCGTTTGCCGGTACACCAGGTGTCAAGCGCCCTTTCATGGTCTGCTCTTGATCCAAGACTGTAGCTCCGACAATGAGATGAACTGTGGAAATCCTGTGTGAGAAACGGCGTCTACTTATGCTCACCCTTAAGAAAACACTGAAGATGTTGCAGCCTCAGCGCGTGTCTGTGCATCATTAGACACGGTATACCCAGTCTTCCACTCTGCAGTTGTTGACAGCAAATGGACCGTCTGACGAGCTGAACACGTCCCTTCCATAGAAAGGGGAAGAGCAAGGGCTCCAGTTTGATCAGCCACGAAGCAGGGCAAGGTACGATGGTCAGTGGGTGGTAGATGACGGAAGAGACGTACGCATTCTTCACCTCCGCCCGACCCTTAAGGGACAGCTTCCTCCCTGCCCATTTCTGGTTAAGACTGGCATCCCTGTTCATCACCCCACCCCCAGTTCTTGTTCACTTGGAGGTCCGGACCAAACTAGACCCCCAGTAATTTAACCAGCCCTTCTGTCCAGCGCCCAACAACGCTGTCGGTTGACATGGATCTGCTTTTCCAGATGCCGAGCTGCAGACCCACTGACTTGTCCTGATTCATTCTTGCTCCTGTCATCGCTTCGTATTTCTTTAAGGTAGTGTCGATCACCTCGATTTCCGAGTTGTCTGACGCTAATATGGTGACGTCGTCCGCATAAGCCGACATGAACCTTCTGCATCTTAGATCACTCGGGATTCCCTTCGAAATAGCCGACTTCCTTAGTAATAGCTTGAGAGCCAGTACGTGCAGAAGGGGAGAGAGCGGGCACCATTGATAGACCGAACGATCGATGCTAAACGATTCCGATAAGTGACCGTTTACTTTGACCACAGAACAGATGTCTCTGCATATTGCAACGATCTAGCCTCTTAAAACGGGACCGAAACCGTGAAGACTGCCTTCAAGTTGTCTGCTTGATCCGTTTTGCTTTTTTCGTGGCAGTAGTTTCAGGTTCTTCATCTAATTCAGAATTAATACCAAGTTCCCTTGCAAATTTGCTAACTTCTTTGACAATAGAATGTGACTTTTTGCTGATTTCGTGAACACAAGCCGAAGCATCCAGTTCTCCGTAGTAGATAAGTACTTGTTCATTGCTATTGTGGAGTTCTACCTGCATCATTCCTCTTCCTCCATTACGTCTAGGTAGGTACAGATGATCAACGTCTGCTTTTGGTTAGTGCATGTTCTTAGATGTTAGTAGTTTTCTTGTCTTCCTGTCCAGGCGTTGAAGCTCTGTAATAGTCCAGTTAATGATGTTAAAACTGTATTGGACAACTGGAAGCGCCATATTAATGATTTCGATGTGACTTTTGGAGTTGAGTTCAGTTTTAGTATGAGTTGTATGTATTCTCCTTTAGTATGTTTTCCTATATAATTGCATGTTGTATACTATTTCCTTCGTTTATACCCAGGTATTTATAGCTTTCTTGTGGGTCAAGCTCCTTGATGGTAGTGTCGGTATCTAATTTAATGGGAGCTGTTTACTCAAGCATGCCTCTTACAAAAGTTGCTTTAGCATACTTATCAAGGCCAAAATCCATCCCAATGTCATTGCTGAACTCTTTAACAGTTGTTAACAGCCCTACTGGCCCTTCGTTGTTATTATTATTATTGTTGTTGTTGTTGTTGCTGTTGTTGTTGTTGTTGTTGTTGTTGTTGCTGTTGCTATTGTTGTTGTTGTTGTTGTTGTTGTTGTTGTTGTTGTTGTTGTTGTTGTTGTTGTTGTTTATTGTGTTTGCACAGCTTCTAACGCTGGAGATGTACTACGGTGCCGGCTGTTCACTACCAGTGAACTAGGGTAACACCCCTTATTTTTTGAGCACCACCCGGAGGAATAGAGCGGTTCCAAGCAGTGCTATTTTCTGCGGGCTATCGACTTTTCTTTCTTCCTTATCGCATAACTTGTTGTCAGCTGGGCATGCTATATCTATGATCCAGCATCATTTGCTTTCTTTGTCAATAATCACTATGTTTGGTTTCCTATTCTCTATCTCATGGTTGCACTGAATCATAAAATCCCATAAGATCTTTGCATTATCATTTTCGATTATGCCTTTGGGTTTATGTTCGTACCACTTTTTTGCTCTGTCAAGTTCATACTTGTTGCAAAGTGTCCAATGGACACTCCTTGCTATTATTCTTTCTGGGCAAATGGCGTATATTGACCGGTAATATGACTTACGGTTTCACCATTTTGTCCACAAATTCTGCGCTTAACACTTTCGTACTTCACGTCGTTATTAGAAGTCCGCTGCCACTACCACCAATAACAGCACAAATACTGAAGCCAGTAAAAATAACAAATTCAGTGTTGGCGATTGCGCTCAAATACAAGAAATTCATGATCATAGTCGGTTGGTTTAAAAAATACGAAGAGAATACTGAAAAGAACTGGAAGAAATGTTAGACTTAACATCCCTAAGACCATTGCGGTAAAAGCGAAACGAAAATCTGTGGTATACAAAACTATAGCCAAGAATAGTAGAAAATCGAGCAGGCGATACAGCAGCAGATTGAAAAGTGTTTCAGACTCATCTGGGATCTCAAAGCATGTGTCCAAACGGGTAAGCGACATGACACTATATTGGTGAGTTTCGCTACAGAGAATGAGATCAAGAAACATTCAAAATAACCACAAAGAATGAGGAACTGGTTCTCATTCCAATATAGCTTGGCCACCGGGCTGTGAAAATAAAAATTGGAGATGTGCCTCCAAAAACAAACATCTGCGACGGTGCTGCCGAATGTAGAGAACAAAATCAACATTCTGTCGGTCCAGAGGCTGCAGAAACAAAACTGGTTGGGTAAAGGGATGGAGCCGTCCATCCCAGACCTAAATCATCTGCCAGACAACACAAAGCTTCGTCACGGTACCAACAGCAATGACAACAACGGTAATAACGCTTAGGCAGTTCTAAACACTTCGGTTTGTTCATGCAATAGTTGTGTGAAAACAAACTTTCCTTCAGTTCTAAATACACCGTCAGAATTGTTGTGCCTATCATAACTGCGAGAAAAATTTAGATGGAAGAATTTTGTAAAACACAGTAGCATTCCTTTGCCCCAATATATAATTCTGGAGAAGGTGAAGAGAAAATTTATATACTTATATCTAAACTTGATGAAAGCGGTCTAAATTTCCCTTACATAAACTACTTCAAAAAATCATAGTTGCATGCGTGTTTGTGTGGTAGAAAGCTTGCTTTCCATCCATAAGATTTCGGATTCAGCCTCACTGAGTGTCTTCTACTTTAGCATCGGGCCCATCAAAGCCTTTGTGAGTGAATTTTGTAGACGGAAGCTGAAAGAAACCTGACGCGCGCGTGCACGTGTGTGTGTGTGTGCGTGTGTGTGTGTGCTTTTGTGTCTGTGTTTGTGCCACAACCAGTGTTGGTGTGTTTACGTCCCCGTAACTTAGCGCTTCAGTAAAAATAAACGATAAAATAAATATTAGGCTTTAAAAAAATAAGTCCTGGAGTCGATTTATTTGATTAAAACCTTTCAAGGCGGTGCCCCTAACATAGTCACAGTCTGTTGACTGAAATAGGATAAAGTCCTTCAAAACATATCGAAAAAATTATCTCAAAAATTGAAAACTAAGCCAAAACTAAATCAAAACATAACCTGAAATTGTCAGGCATACCCCTAACTATACATGCTATTTAATAACGATAGAAATGTAACCGAAACCATCCCTTCCCATTCACAATCAAATCCTATAACAAAATTGCGAGAGGTTTGTCCGCAGCAAAGAAAGAGGTAAAGTTTTAGCATACAACATCTGGAGGAAATCCTCACCTTCACCAACTGTTAGGCGACCATAAGTGAAGCGAAGTATTTCTTCATATATTATCAAGACTACAAGCTCTCTTATCTCATAAATTGGAGCAAGGCCTTCTGGTCCTTGCAAAGACTACCACTTTCCCAACAAATATGTGACTCTCTTAACAGAACAACTAGGGAAAATTTCTCAATATTTGCTACTATTTATCTTCCTCATCTTCGTGTAACCTAAACACATCACGACATTCCGGCACTAACTCTATCAACACAGATCTTGCTTCAATGTGTACGTGACGACTTAGTATGATTCAGTTGTTACATATATGAACCTCATAACCTCTTATGATATCTGACGATGGCCTAACATTTTCCAAAATTATTTCCCAAATATCACTTGACCTCTTTAATGTCAGAATATGCTTCAATTTTGATCAGTTATTGACCACTTCAAAGCTTGAGTAATTAGAGGACTGCTCACATTCATGGCACAACTATTTCTTCTTCTCCTCCTCTTCCTTCTCCTGTATTTTTTTTTCTTTTTTTTTTTGCTGTGATTAACTTTCAGGACCTCACACAAGACACTTTCTCTTCAGAACAACAACCTACTCAGCTTTCATCATCCAAATTTTTCCTGCAAATATTGACTATAAATGTTCAAATCTACCATCAATCTTCAGCTTTATCTTTCATCTTTTGACTGGACTAACTTTAAAACAAACTTATTTTCTGGAAAATTTCAAAACTTCGTTCGAACAAAAATATTAGTTACCCGAAACACATTGCTGGGATCCACGCACCGGAGATTTAGATACAAGAACAACTGTTGTATTCAGTCCACCTGCTGTCATAACTAGATAATCTACAGACAAACTCAGAAACCTCTTCGTAGTCGCTCGACACGCAAGAAATAATAGTCAAGTCTCCCTTAAAACAAACGTCACTATTTTTTTTTTAAGTGAAGATAGCTAACGTAGTCATGGATACCTTTAAAAAGATGGAATGGTCGAGCTGGAATATCTTACATCATAGGTTTGCCCTATCGAGGTTGGCCTTCGTCTAAACAACATCAACTACTACTACTACTACTACTACTACTACTACTACTACTACTACTACTACTACTACTACTGTTAGACACAAATAGACTTGATATTGTTGTTGGCACTCCGTCGCTTACGACGTCGAGGGTTCCAGTTGATCCGATCAACAGAACAGCCTGCTCGTGAAATTAACGTGCAAGTGGCTGAGCACTCCACAGATACGTGTACCCTTAACGTAGTTCTCGGGGAGATTCAGCGTGACACAGTGTGACAAGGCTGACCCTTTGAATTACAGGCACAACAGAAACAGGAAGAAAGAGTGAGAGAAAGTCGTGGTGAAAGAGTACAGCAGGGTTCGCCACCATCCCCTGCCGGAGTCTCGTGGAGCTTTTGGTGTTTTCGCTCAATAAACACTCACAACACCCGGTCTGGGAATCGAAACCGCGATCCTATGACCGCGAGTCCGCTGCCCTAACCACTGGACCATTGCGCCTGCACACTTGATATTGATATAAAAGGCAACATTCCCAGACAGCCACTCTGCAACCTATTTAGTAAACTACTATAGTGTGGTCCAATAGCAGACAGATACATGAGAATCAAGGGATCGGTGGATCACATCTAGTCGTCTAATTTATTGATTTTCTACCTTCCGTACGGTTTATCGATTCATCCAGAATTGACCACATCGTCAATACTCATAATAAATTCCACTATATCACTACTTAAGTACGGCCAACATCATCATCACCACTACTAGGTGATTTCAATACTCACCACTGTATATATGCACACCGAAAATGTTGATCACAGGGCCATCTCCAAGATTCGTTTTCAGTTCATCACCAATTGCATTCGGTTCACAGAGGATGTCATCAGTGGAGGTGTTATTAGTTGTTGTCCTGGACGGTGTGTATGTACATTTCTTCCACGTTTCACCATCACCGATAGCAACGTCTGGCAAATAATAAGATTCAAGAAAAGGTATAAGTAAACTGGTGACAAGATTCAAAGTAAACTGTGGTGACAAGATTAGCTGACCCTATATAGATTTCGTATAAACAGAACTTTACCCTAAATGTACAGTAGGTGATAGCATTAAATCGGGTAATGAATTAGTCTGATCTCTCCGACAGGCTTTCACACAGTTTACTGTGCACCAAATTTCACCCACGAGGAATAGTTTGGGTGACACTATGGTAGAATGTCGCGTACAATAGAATTGAACCTGTTACTGCGAAGTTGTGAAGTGAATTTGTTAACCTTACACTCATACCTGCATCAAATCTGACTTAAATCTACCAAGCGCATCACTTAAATTGGCGAACTGACACGATTGCTTCCTTAAATATGTTAAATCTACAAAATCGACACTGATTCCTTTATATAATTAGTGCATGGAGTCAGGACAATTGGCTCAAATACATCAATGGGTATCTTTCAATGAGAAACAAGTAAAACTTTATAGGGCAATAATCTTCTTGATGACAGAGTCTATTGGTATGTTACTGATATATCATCAGCCAAGTGCCTTCCCTGTATTCAGGTATCGGCTTGCCAAGACTCCGGTTCCCTCTGTGTTGTGCTGCACGCATACAAATAGCCAGGTTCTTGTTTCCGGTTCATTTGTTTTGTTGATGTTGTCAGTCTACAAATGTCTTTGATGGTCTTTTATTCTCTTACTCTCCACACTTCTTATCAGGATGGTCTTGAGCAATGAACAATTATTGGTTCATAATGGTACATATTTTATTGTGTACATCCAGATGCGATGTTTTAACACACCAAATAATATCTATTAGTAAATCTTCTGAAAGTTTTTTAAACCTTACCAATGGTTTTATTCACTTCTGTAATGACATTGTCAATTCCGATATAATACACGTGATATGTATCGTTGAGATGATATGAAGAAGTGCCATCTGCAAATATTAAAAGAAATCATTATATCAGCTAGTATTTGATGAGTATAAAACTTTCCAACGAAATGTGTGATAATCATCAATTAACGTAGAAATTAGTTTCGCTGGGTGTGGATTCCACTTTGACATGTAAACCTTCAAATTTCGTCTACTTTACAATAATTTCAAAAGTAGAATGCATTCGTTCTACATTGTGCTGTTGCATAAATCGTTAAGATATATATAGAGAGAGAGAGAGAAAGAGAGAGGTGGGAGTAGAATATTTGTTCAGTTACCAAGATGACACAATTGGTGTTTAAACATTACAACGTCTTACTGTGGGTTAAATAAGAATGTAAACACTCTTTCTCAGCTGTTCATGTGCAATAAAAAGAGAGAGCCCCTTGACAGACCGTCTCACACACTTCGTTGATCACTCCTCATAGAAGACGGACCTGGCTCACTTCTTCAATCAACAACATGCATCAGCTACAATATAAACCAGTCATGAATTAGACTAGCAACATGGAGGATGCTCTCATATGCATATTTGTACTTTGATAATTTGTAATCAATTACGCAGTATCTATTTTATGCGCAACAACATAAATCAGAAGAACTGAATGAAATATGTTTAAGCATTATAAAGCCTAACCCACAGAAACTGTGGCACGTTTAAATATATTTCAGTTTTGAATTACCCTTTGTTGTGCATAAAATAGAGAATGATGCCGTTGCTGCTGTTGATATTGTTGCTGTTGTTATTGCTGTCATCGTCATCGTCACCGTCATCGTCATCGTCATCGTCGTATTTGAGTAGGACCAGTATGATCATGGCAGAAATGTCTCTGATCATCAGTCTGCTCGAGAGCGTCTCCTGAGATTAAACAATAATAATAACCAAAACAACTACAACTCGATAGTTTTAGTGCTTTATACAAGCACTGATATTATTTCTTTTTCCTTTTTTTTTTTTTTTTTTTAGAATTTATTGAACAAATATAAGAATAAGCAAAATATTCCCCTTACAACGAATATCAAGCATTCAACAAACACTGGCATGAAAAGGCTATGAGAATGGGGAGAGGAAGGAAAATGCGGGTGGAGAATGAGGGAAGGTGAAGAGAGAGTAGCAGAGAAGGGGAGGACATGTTCTAAAATATTAAAACATTAACTTACTTTTAGTGATTATTCGTTCCAAATGAAAATTAGATTTATTTATTTTCGCATTCAAATCACCAACTTGAACCATTGAATAAGAAGGCAGTGTGCAAGGATTTCTCTCTGAAAAGAAGAGAGAAGTCATATATATACATATACATGTATGTGTTTGTGTGTACGTACATGTGTGTGTGTGTGTGTGTGTGTGTGTGTGTGTGTGTGTGTGTGTGTGTGTGTGTGTGTGTGTGTGTGTGTGTGTTGTTAATTTGTAGATTTTCTGTATAATCGCAATTTTCAAATGCTTCGCCAGAAAAGCCACGCGTCTTCACAAGTAAATTAATGTACATACATACATACATACATACATACATTTTATTCAGTATAAATTTCATTTGATTTCCTTCGATATTATCAGAGTAATGGCAATTTTACTGAAATCTTTTATGGGTGCACATACTTCTGTGAGATACTGTATATATATATAATTGAGATTCGGTTGAATTAGGTACTTATGTTGAAGCCCCAAGTCAGTCCGGTCTTAACCGCACAGCTCGAAGTAAGATAAATAAAATCATAATTAGCAACAGGATATCAAGTAATGATGCAATACGACCGTTTCAAGCGGCTCCATTTAATTGAATAATGCAATCATTACATCAATTTAAATGCAGTGCCATCTTCAGCTGCACAAGTAAATAAATAGAATTGTAACCAGTCGGACACATTAATATAAATTTTCTCAAATATTTTAACAGAACAAGAAGATGGAAGAAATTCATGTTGTCGCTATTGTAGCTAGAAATAGACTACACTTCCGAGAATCGCATGAAGCCCATTTGGGTCATAGTGTTGTAAAGGATTGTAATTCATTTCTAATTCATTTATCTCTTTATCAATTACTAAATCTAAGACTAGAAGACTGTCTCTATTAGGAATAAAGGACAGGAGTGAGTTGACAGCTCATGGCTAGGTATGGTCATAAATATTGTCATATTTCCTAATGTCTTCTTTCCTCCCCGAGGAAAGAAGAAACTAAGAGTAGTTAATTGGATATAAAGTAACTGTCTATAAAAAGAGGCTGGGTAGGGGAAGACAAACATTATACAAATTTGGAACACAAAACAATAAACATTTTCAAAGATATAAACGAAATATTAATTTTCAAACGATACAAAAATATGTACACCCTAAAGGATTATTTGCTATATTCAATATTTGGTGCGACTGACCCTTGCTTTCAATGACTGCATGAAGCCTTCTGGGCATAGAGA
>NC_068994.1:29799082-29804079 GCF_001194135.2 Octopus bimaculoides
GTCATATAAAACATCTTTTTCTCTTAGCCTTCTTAACAAAAAATTGTACATCGCAAGTTATTTCATGTTAAAGTTGTCGTATTTCTGTAATTTCAACCAATCACTGACGTCTATTCAGCTGAATACAGTCAGTGCTCTTTCGTAAACAATAAATTTCTGCCGGTGTTAAGTGTGTTATTCCCTGTGACATATTTCATCCGGTTTAATCGTAATTTATACGCATATATTGTTTATATAATAAATTACGCTGTGCGTATCTGTGTGTGTATATTTTTGCCATAACCTCACTCATAACCCTAACCCTAACCCTAACCCTAACCCTAACCCTAATCCCAACCCTAACCCTAACTCTAAAGTCTAGTTAATCGGAAATGTCAGAATTAACGGGGATTAATACCATATACACCGTCACAGCACTAACTGTATTCAACTGAATAGACGTCAGTGATTTGTTGAAACTATCGAAATAAGACAATTTTTAACGTGAAATAACTTCGAATACAAAATTTTTTATCTGTTCTATACCACAAAATATACAAGTATACGAAGTTTGAAAATGTTTCGGTACCAAAAACACTACATAAAAAAATGTTGCCCGTCAAATCATAAAGACCCGATTTTTCTCCTTCACCTTGCCTTTCGAAACACCCCACAGATGTTCTATTGAATTTAAATCAGGTGAAACGGTAGGCCAAGGCAATACCTTTACCGTTTTATCTGATAAAATTTAGTCGTTATCTTTGAAGTGTGTTTAGGGTCATTATCATGTTGGAACATGGAATGTCTTCCTGGTTCTTTGATGCTTTTCAACGTTGCTTTCTGCATTTCACGGTAGGCACGGTGCATTTATCGTTATTACTGGACATCATCATGCTCGTTTAATACCACCTGATCCAAATAACTTGATTTTAGTCTCATCAGAAAATTAATTTTATTAAAAAACTCCTTCCTCTTACTCAGGTAGGTTTCGGCAACAGAAAGACTTGATTTATTCCTGGTAGTGAGGAGACGCTTACTACGAGGAATGCTTCCATGAAGGCCACACTAGTTCAAACTTCAACGAACTGTTTGGACGGATACACTCTTTCCACTAACAGAAGATACTTCTTGGGCCAAAGATGAAGCGGTACGACGCCTGTCATCCATCATGCAACATTGGATGTGGCGAATATCACGCGCAGTTAAAATAGAAGGACGACCTGGACGATGTTTATTGCTTCGCCGTCCAGTAGCTTTGTACTTCTGGATTACTTTGGCAACTGTGTTTACAATATTTATGTATGCGCTTGCTAATTACCTTGTATCCTAAACCCCATTCTTGTGCAAATTAAAAATAATTTTCTTTAAATCTTCAGACAATTATTTTCTTTGTGGTGCCATTTTAATCTCAATGAAGATTTTCACCACGGTACACCAATCAGAATTCCTGCAGATGCAATAGCAATAACTGGTGCAAAAATGCCAGGAGAAATAATTTATTAAAATTGAAATTATCAGCAGTATTTGATAAAGTGGATAAAATGTCTGATAAGATATCTGGTAAAGTGGATAAAATATTGAATATAGTAAATTTGCTTTAGGGTGTACATATTTTTGTAACGTTTGAAAATTAATATTTCGTTCATATCTTTGAAAGTGTTTATTGCTTTGTGTTCCAAATTTGTATAATGCATTTTATTCAGTATAAATTTCGTTTGATTTCCTTCGGTATTATCAGAGTAATGGCAATTTTACTGAAATCTTTTAGGGGTGTACATACTTCTGTGAGATACTGTACACACACACACACACACACACACACACACACACACACACACACACACACACACACATACACACACATACACACGTACGGTGCAAAATAGAGCCACTGTTCGAAGAAAATGGTTCCCTGATTGCAGACTTCCCAGAAAGTTAAGGAAGGCATACTGCCACGTCCATACAGGAGGTAGTAGAGCGGATGCTAAAAGATTTTAGGCCTATCTCTCAGAAGCCATGCTGTGGCGGCCAGTAATAGCGGGTGGAATGCCTCTTGGGGCTACGGCTGTTTATGGTAGCTTTTTGGGACATGCCATCACTTTCACAGACAGCCACACTTACTAGCTATGCCGACGGCACAAAAGTAATACAGGCAGTCAAGGAATCTTCTGATGCTAATCTACAGAAAGACCTAGATGCCATATATAAATGGGCTGAAGAAAGCAACATACAATTTAATGCAGGGAAATTTCAAGTCCTCTGTTTTCTGCCAGCTTGTGCTAATATGCTGCCATAACGATACTATGGATCAAAAGGAGCGGCAATCCCAACGTCAAGTATAGTGCATGTTCTGGGGAATGATATAGTCACAACGTCTAGTTTCACGCACATATCACCAAGGTGGTGGCAATATGCAAGTGGATGGCTGGAAGGATTCTGAGAACTTTTAGCACAAGAAACCAGGAAACTATACTGGTTCTATGGAGAACATTTGTCCTCAGCCATCTGGACTACTGCTCTCAACTGTGGTCACCTCACAGTATCAAATTGACGGCGGTACTTTAGGCAGTTCAGTAGAAATACACCAGGAAATTTGCATCAAAGAAACAGCTGAGCTGCTGGGAGAAAGTGAAAGAGTTACGACTCTATTCCCTGGAGCGAAGACGGGAGAGATATATACATATGGAAGATCCTGGAGGGGTTGGCATCAAACTTTGGTATCAAGTGCTATACCGGCCCCCGACTTGGACGTCACTGCACTGTTCCAAATGTTCCAGCCATCCTGTCTAAAGTGAAGACCATGTTTTGCAATAGTCTGGAATTCAAGAGCCCACGACTATTTATTATCTTGTCGAAACATCTGACAGATCTGAATGGAGTAGGAGTAGACAATTTCAAGAAAAACTTTGGTCTCTTGCTGTCTCTTAAGGTCCCAGGTGAACATATATCACGGTAAAAATTCAGAAGAGAGAGCAATAACGAAGTCTCTCCTTCACCAAAAGCCAACCACAAAAGAATGGCCACTGAAAAGATCATGAGAGTGGCGGTGCATCAGCATGGCCACAGCCTTTGGGCTAAATGCATAAAATAATATCAATAAATACACACACACACATCCATTACTTTAGTATGAAAACTAATACCTGAAAATAACACTAAATGAAACATCTGTTAGTTGGACACGTGGTCTAGCGGTTAGGGTGTTGATCTCACGATCATAAGATCGTGTGTTCAATTTCTACATAGGGTGATGCATTGTGTTCTTGAGCAAAACGCCTCATTTACTCATTGTTCCAGTTCACTCAGCAAAAAATTAAAATGAGTAGCTCACAAATGCTGGTGCACCTCACACCGGCCAGCTGTCACATCCACGATATTCTGCTGAGTCAAGTGTGGAAGGGCTAAGAGTATGCCTATGTCTACTCGTCATAGTTCTTGCGAGTGATAGCTGTGGTTTAGTTAGTCTATACTGAAGAATCCCAACCATTCAGAAAGGAAAACATTTATTGAAATAGTTTCTCTCTTGATGCATAAACAAACGTTAATTCGCCCTTCTATTAACGTGTATGTTGCAAACCTTGATTTATAATTGTCTTTCATTAAATGTTTTTCTCTTTGAAGGTTTGGTAAAAATTTTTCCTTAATTTGAAAACAAAAAGTAATTTGTTTTGTTATGTCGCATATCAAAAGCAAAAACTAAAAAACAAAAGGCTGAAAATTTCTTTAACGCCATCACAGCATACAGAAGATAAATGGATTTGACTGATTAAAATTATAAAAGCAATTCCACCATGATAGGTTAGTATCTTTTTTTATTTATTTACTTATTTGTTTCTTGTTAATTTCTCTCTCAGAATTGTGATTTCGTTAATGTCATGTAAAACTATATGTGTAAAAAAAATCCCCATTGAAATCGGGCTCTATACACAAACGGAAAAGATTTGCTACATTACAATTTGGATGAAAGATAATTATCTTTCCCGAGGTCCTGTTTTATCAGTTTCCGTGGCGCGTATACATAACACCACCTGGACGGGACGCCAGTCCATCGCAGGAGTACTCATTTTTGCCAGCTAGGAAGACTGGAGCAACGTGAAATGAAGTGTTTTTCTCAAGAACATACGAGTCACCCAGTCCAGGAATCGAAACCATACTCTTAGAATCATTAATCCAACACCCTAACTACTAAGCCACGCACCTCCATATTTCATTTTGTAGATGTAGAATAGTGTTTATATGTTAGAATCTCGTTTTCAGTGTTGTGTACTAAGTGCAGTGTTGTTTCGGGTGTCATTAGATACTGAAATCATCAATACAGACCTGACATTCCAATGGAAGTAATTAAAAATAGTACTACTGCTAGTGGCAGTTGTAATGATTTTATTACATTTTGTATTGCAGTGCACTTGGTGATCTTTCGATGGGAGTCGCCTCGCATTGTTGCTACCTGGAAATAATAATGATAATAATAATAATAATAATAATAATAATAATAATAATAATAATAATAATAATAATAATAATAATAATAATAATAATAACAATGAACGACTCATGTACTGAGAAGAGCATTATCGCTGTGAAAACAACATCCATTCATGAATTTTTTTATTCATTAATTTTTTTTTTTCTAAATACATATTTTGCCTGTGAATTTGCGTGTGTAAACTGGGAATGCATACAATGAGTTTCTCTGCCCTAGGTGTACGGAAAACACTCGGCGAGAAATGGAAGAAAATTTGAAGAAAGAAGACAAAAAAAACAACAACAACATAATAATAATAATAATAATAATAATAATAATAATAATAATAATAATAATCTCTCTATTCATCTCTCTTTCTCTCTCACTCCGTCTTTGCAAATATATAGTTCAGTTGCTGTTATATGTAAATAGGGTGTTTATTTACATCCCATGACGTCCCACAGAAAAATATCGCATGCTAAGAGCTTAACATTGTAATACAGGAATGTGTGTGTGTGTGTGTGTGTGTGTGTGTGTGTGTGTGTGTGTGTGT
>NC_068994.1:29804789-29808084 GCF_001194135.2 Octopus bimaculoides
TATATATATATACGAAATGTCTCCGAAGCTCTTGTCCTGTGTCACAAATTTAGATTTGAATTTAATTTTCCTGTCCTCGAATTTACTTAATTTCTCGACAGAAACTTTTCCCTGTCCTCCCACATCAGAACTCTAAATCCCATCCATCCGCCCCCTATGTGCCACCAGAGCTTCCTCTTGACCAACTAGACAGTCATTTGAAAACGAACCAAGAAGTCTGGATGGCCATGAGAATAACGCTCCAGTGCATATATATGGCTAGACGTCCAATCTGACCCACTTCAAACCTGAAATCCATCTAGCACCTCCAACCCCACCTCATAGAATATCTCCCAAAAATAGCTAAGAACAGCATTTAGGTAAGCACTCCATTTTGGAAAACCATAGAAAGCGCTCGAAAACATGACAATGGCCATCCCACCAATGCAGTCAGCTACAAGACTGAAAACAAACATAAAAGCAACAAAAACGAGCGGAGACAGAAAAGCAACGATGGCTACAAATCCACCGCAGCAATTACGGGAAATTGTGAAAGAGAACAATGAGCATACCCTGTGACTATAATATCTCGGCAAAAGAATTTGACAAGCTCAGAAAAGATATCGAAAAGATATGGCATCTCAAGACGGTTACAATACCAGTGATTGTAGGAGCATTTGCAATGATCAAAAAAAGGAACTGAAAATTATTTAAGAATGAACCCTGGCTTACCATCCATGCAGGAAGTGCAAAAGATTTTCTTAACTGGTACGTCACACGTATTGAGAAGAGCATTGCCGCTGTGAATTTCCTTTCCTTTTCCCCCTTTATTTTATTCATTTACTTTTCTATTTTTTATTTCTATATTTTTCTCTCTGCCTTACCCTTTTTCTCTATATAAATGAACAATCTGGTGTGTTTATTTTAATGGTCTACCAATGTATACAGTATGTTTCTTTGCCCTCACAAGAAATGGAAACAGAATTGAAAGAAGATGCTAATGAATATAATAATAATAATAACAACAACAACAAAAACAACAACAACAACAGTAACAATAGTAATGATGATAATGTCTTTTATTTCCAAAAGAGCTATGGATGAGTGGATATTACATGAACAGCTTGTATTATTGGGGAGGAAGGGTTGTTTGCGGTGAAATTGAGTGAAGTTAGGAAGAAATTGAAAGTGAAAGTGTAGGCGATCTATACATAAATTCTATGTTACTAGAGAACGGCCATAAATTATGACCAATCCAGGAACTATAAACCCATGGATTCTTTTTACTACCAATTTGCAGTGTCTTCTTCCAGGCGTCATTGGTTGGTCTCATTGCATATAATCAGGCTAGACCCAGTTATTCCAGTTATTCTTGCCACATTCACACATTAACTTAAATAGATGCATTCTCAAAGCCTTTCCAAAGTACCAAAACCCACCACATACTAAACACATAAGACCTCACAAAAGAAAGAAAGCAACACGGCAGAAACGATCACGCATGCAATAAATGCGATCGTAAATCAATATTAAAATGCTGCAATATACACCACACAAAAAAGATACACAGTAGATCAGCAACTCAGAAACACTCACACACACACACACACACACACACACACACACACACACACACACACACACACACACACACACACAAAACTAAAATCCATAAAAGCAATGACGATCGTAAACGTCTTTATAGAAATATTCAACAAAATGCACACACACACAATAAACGCATTCTTTCAATTTTATACTAAACAATAGTCAGAATAAAAATATTCATCACAACGGAAAAACTAGATGAAGATCCAAATAAAAAAAAATTAGGAAGGTGCAACTTAAACAATTGACAAATAAAACAGAAGAAAACATTACAAAATCAATAAACAAAGATCGATATGAACACTTTTCCAGGATACAAATGAACGAGCAGTCTTCTAAGGAACAAACAAAAATGATATAGCCTTGTATGAAAAATGTTGTGCTAAGCAACAAAGTATCTGAATATCGATACAAATATCAATAGCTACTGTAGTATCGAAGGAAACTGAGCTTTATCCTAAAAGGGTTATATCCTCAATGAACACCACTGCACCCCATAGAGAGTATAAGATATAAAACTGAGTAAAAGGGAAACGGTCAAGACCTATTCGTATTTAAAGAAATGTAAAAATAGGGATCCAACATGTAAAATAAAAAAAGGACTCAAATAGCAAAAAAGGTAGACAGAAGAGTTAAGCTGGAAATAAGATAAGCGGTATAAATACATTAGATGTTACAAGACACGGGTACACCATAAATTGGAAGTTAAATGAACGGATGGGCAAAATAAAAAAAAAACGTAAAAAGAAAAGAAAAATAACTTTGATAGCGTTTCGAAATCACTGTCACAAACCTGATATAGATAGATCATAACTATCTTGCACATAGATGGAACGGGGTCCATACAATAAGTGTATTACACTTATCAAGTATTTTTTTTATTCCTACAGTTATTATGTGGAAGTTTTCTTTTTGTAAAACCTCTGTCCCATCTATGTCGAAAATAGTTATGGTCTATCTAAATCAGATTTGTGACAGTGGCTTTGAGACGCTATCAAAGGTAAGAAATGGTAAATTACAAACTGGGGACAAAGACTGACGATATAAGAGGTGGGGGGGGACACTATAGCCGTGTGTTAAGAGGAATTCTTTGGGGTTTGGATAATTCACCTCTAGAAATATGGGTGTTTCGTTCAACATCCTTAAACAGCCCTTATTCAGGGTCCTTTTGAGCAGGATGGGCTACTCGACATGAAGAAAATTCTAATTGGGCCCCATCTGGCAGGTCATGTGCTGTCTTTCTTGAAATGAGATCTCCATGTCGTGCACATATGGTTGTGGTACATGTGCCTGGTGTACCCTTATCAGACTGGTAGTCATGATGGATATACTGGGCTTCGTATATTTGTGCCCCAGTGTCACTTTGATGGTATGCACTGTTCTACCACCCTGTAATAATAATAATAACAACAATAAGAGCATCACAGCAAACCACAGCACATACCCAAGGCACACAGAGCTGCGCTCGGTAGTGAAGTGAAAGCACGTTATAAAAATAAAACTACTGAATAATAATAATAATAATAATAATAATAATAATAATAATAATAATAATAATAATAATAATAATAATAATGGGGAAAATTAGTTAAAAGTAGCAATATAACACTAGATAAAGCCAATGAAATAAGAGAACTAGACGAAAGCCAACCATATAAGTATTTAGGAGTCAATGAACTAGATAGGATACAACATACACAAATGAAAG
>NC_068994.1:29810250-29813773 GCF_001194135.2 Octopus bimaculoides
AAATTCCTTAGCAGTCCCAGTTGTTCTTTATAGCTTCAATGTGCTCAACTGGAATACCAGTGAAATATTGAAAATTGATAGAAAAATCCGCAAGCTACTGACTTGTAATAAGATGCACCATCCAAAGGCAGACGTGGATCATCTTTACCTTCCCAGAGCTCAGGGAAGTCGAGGCTTGATCCAGCTTGAACTTACGTACAAAACCACCACAATCGGACTGGCCAAATACCTTGAAACAACCAACGATTGGATGCTGAAACTTGTTGAAATACATGAAAGACCGAAAAAACTTCCCTCTATTCTGAAAGAGAGCAAAAAATTATTCGCTACTGATCACTTAGATACCTAGCAGATTGATCAGGTTGAAGGAAATGCGCCAACTGCTGCTACAAAAAAAAATTAAATTAATTGCAAAGACAAAAGCATATGAAGAATTAGCTAGCAGATGGAAACAGAAACCTCTGCATGGCACATATGTGGCTTGTAGCAAACAAGCTGATGTCGACCAGAAACACACACATCAATGGTTACGATTGCTCAGGACTAAAAGCAGAGAGTGAAGGTTTCATATTAGCTGCTCAAGACCAAAGCTTATTAACCCGGAACTACCAAGCCAATGTGATAAAAAATGGAGCTGACCCAAAATACCGATTCTGTAACGATGAGATTGAAACTATAGACCACCTAATCTCAGGGTGTAGAGTCTTAGAACCTGTAGAATATAAAGCAAGACATGACAGAGTTGGCCAGTATTTACACTGGACAATATGTCAGCATTATAAAATCAAGACCACTGACAAATGGTATAAACACATCCTGAAGCTGTGACTGAAGGAGAAAATGTGTCGATTCTCTGGGACTTCTCCGTACATACCGATAAAACTATAAAAGCTAATAAACCGGATATTATTATAAAAGTTCAGACAAAAAATATGTGTTCATTAATTGACATGAGTATTCCTTGCGATCACAATATAGCGGCGAAAGAATTTGACAAGATCAGTAAATATAAAGACTTGCTAATAGAAATTGAAAGGAGGAGGAGGAGGAGGATAATCCTTTGTAATAAGTCTGAAAGCACCCCCGTCGCTACTTACCTTCTAGGTCCAGGAAAATGTCCCTTATCGTGGGATCCAGACCTTTCCGGAACAACACCGTAGTTCCATCCCCCTCCTTATTCCTGGTTGACACGGAGATAAGTAAACCGCAAATGGGCATGGTAGCTTGTCGACTGGAAATTTGGTCTCACTGATAGCCACATCTATACTTTGTGGCATCTGGGCTTTCTGCCCTTGAATGTTACGAATAGCTGTGTATCGTTAGGGACACAACTGATTTTTCCTGCAATACAGCCAGCTTCCAGTAGTCTGAGCTATTGAGATTATTGCTGTTGCCAGCTCACATTCATTTAATAGAGTTGGTGAAGGAAGAGGAGGAAAGTTTACGGTTGTAAGTGGGGGGGGGTGATGAGAGGAACGCTTCTCCTTCTCAATAACTGTTGTTGTTGACGCCATCTTGTATATGTATCTTGTTTTTTTTTAAATGCTAAACGAGCGTTCTTTTGGAAGGCGAAATATTGCCTCCCATGGGGCAATATAACCACAGATCACTAGTCAAAAGATTTCTAGTGCTCTCAATAGAAAACGACACGAAACGAGTGAAAATAATGGTTTTAAGAAGGCTTATGCTGTAAGTTTGAAGATGCGACTCACGTACTCCATAACAAATTCAATAATAATAACAATAATACTACTACTACTAATAATAATAATAATAATAATGGCAGTGATCTGGCCTCGGACTGTCACAACAGATCATATACACGGTGTGCGCAAAAAGAGACATAAGTGGACGGAGGAAGAGTACGATATACTTATTGAATGTCATGAAAGAGCAAAGCTGGAAAGAAGTCGCTGAGTAGGCCGACGTACCTTGAAATTTTGGATAGAAAAGGATATAGGTTCAATGTCAGAAAATAAACTAATGAACCAAGTGAGAGTGGTTAGGAGGAAGCGTTACTTAACTGGAGTAGAAATATCTCGGATTAGTGAGAGTCTGAGAGACTCTGCAGATGGGCTACAAAGGATGGTCGGAGTTGAAAACAGAGAGGTAGAAGTTGAAAACAGAGAGGTAGGAGTTGAAAGCAGAGAGGAGAGTAGACAGGAGGAACAGGGTAATGGTGATGGGGCTTTTAAGGATGAGGAACAGGAACGTTATACAGTGAACCCTGATACTGTTGTGGGTGGGCATGAAGGAGAAATGAACCAACTAAAAAATGAATTGCTTGAAATTGAAAGACGATTCACCGACTTGATGAATGCGCCAGAAGAAAAAAATCCCCATGAATATGAGGATAGATAGGAGTATGATAAATAAAGTAACACAAAAGATAAATACTGTCATGCCATACATCCAGACGGAGGCCATAACACAAACAGGGAATCTTCTCCGAGCTATTGCGCTACTTGTTGAGGAGAAATTACAACTTAAGAGAACAAAGCATGGCGGAGCAAAAGAATCATGGTGGAAACGATGCATTGAAAGGGACATAATGCGGGCAAGGCAAGATCCAGGAAAAATTGACCAATGGTTAAGAGGAAACTGGAAAAATTGGAAAAAGACCGACCGAGAAAAATTAGAGGAGAAATATAAAGAACGGGTTTGATACAGTAATAGAGCAGTTAAAACAGAGGATCATGGCAAAAGGCTAGAAGATCAGAAGATTTGTGAACAGAAAGAAGCAGTTCGAAGAGAACAGATTGTTAAAAAATAACTCGAATCAATTCTTCCGAACGTTAGGAGAGAATGGGGAAAATGTTGTTCCTGATCAAGCCAAGGAGTTCTGGAGCGGATTATGGAGAAACAATGTGGTGCATAAAAGGGATGCAATGTGGATAGGAACTATCAAGACAGAATTACAAGGAGGAAAGAAACAAAGGAATATTGTCATAAGCACGGGTGATGTGAAAGAACAAGTGGATAAAGTGCCTAACTGGAAAGCCCCCGGACCAGATGGGATTCATGGCTTTTGGCTGAAGAGATGCCACGCGGTGCATGAAAGTCTAGCAGCCTTAATGGGCACAGCGCACATCTTAAGGAAAGTATTATCTGTCTGAGGTCTTTGTTGTTACTTGACAGATGACTAAAGTTTCCGGTGCATTTTTGCCTACACTGTGTTACGAAGGAGTAATAATAATAATAATAATCATGCCTCCTCATTGATATGACTGTCCCAATCGATATAAACGTATCTGTCAAGACCTACCAAAAACTGAGCAAATATAAAGATCTTGAAATAGAAATTAGCAAGATGTGGAATCTGAAGACGAAAACAATACCTATTGTCATAGGTGCCCTGGGAATGACAGCGAAACGGGCTGATTACTACCTAGCTCAGATACCAGGAAACCCCAAAATGGCTGAAGTTCAAAAGATAGTGCTCATGGGAACTGCCCATATCCTACGTAAAATATTGTCTATGTGATCTCAAATTTTAAAGCAAACACATAATTTTCTTATTGTT
>NC_068994.1:29814152-29822313 GCF_001194135.2 Octopus bimaculoides
AAAGCACGTTATAAAAATAAAACTACTGAACAATAATAATAATAACAACAACAACAACAACAACAACAACAACAACAACAACAACAATAATAATAATAATAATAATAATAATAATAATAATAATAATAATAATAATAATAATAATAATAATAATAATAATAATAATAGTTAACAACATGAAGGAAAAATAAAAACGAAAAGAGAGTACTTGCGGCTTCAAAAATATTGGCTTCAAAGATACTGGCTTCAAAGCTGAATGCCAGACACACAATTTCGGCAATAAACTCGCGCGCAGTCGCAATAGTTCGGTATGGAGCTGGAATCCTGAAGTGGACAAAGGAGGAGCTAAAGGAGAGGGACAGCTTCTGACAATGCATGAAGCCCATCATCCACGTGCAGACATTGATCGCCTATATATGAAGTGAGCAAATGGAGGAAAGGGACTGATAATTGTGGAAGACAGCGTACCTATCGAACTCGAGAACTTAACGAGATACTTATCCCAAAGAAGGAAACCTTGCTAGTGTCAGTTTGGAATGAGAGAATTGAAAGCAGAGAAGAAAAAAAGGAAAAACAAGCGAAGTACAAAAAGGACATGAAGAAGCATTACGCAGCAAGGGACTACTCAATTAATTCTATGTAACAACAGAAGTTGCTGGAAAAAATAGGTGGAATTGGCTGAAGAAAGGAACACTAAAAATAAAAAAAAAAGAGACCGAGAGCACTATACTGGCAGCGCAAGACCAAGCTTTGAACACGAATTGGAGGGTCAACCTTAGGAATGAGCAAATATCTCCGCTATGCCGCATCTGTAATAGAGTGGATGATTATATTGCTCATATCACGAACGAATGCCCTAAACTTTCCCAAAACCTCTAGAAGTTGTGGCGATACGATCAGGTAGTGAAAGCGCTACATTGGAAACTGTGCGAAAAATGGGGCTAGAGAGAAGCAAGACGTTGTATGAGCACAAACCGCAGAGAGTGACGGAGTCGGGGACTATCAAAATCCTCTGGGATTTCCCAATCCAAACAGATCAGGTGCTAGAGCATAAAAGAGCGGACTTAGTAGTGATCGACAAGACGTATCACATGTGTTATATAGTTGATATTGCATGCTCCTTTGACCCACGAATAGTCAAAAAGGAAGGCAAAACGTATATGAATACAACCTTCTTAAGTACGAAATAGCCCGGCTATGGAATATGAAGACAGTGAAGAGAGTGCCAATTATTGTTGGGTCCTTGGGGACAGTATCAGGAGGCATCAAGAGAAATATAAAGGAAATTGGAATAAGGTTTGCCTCCTTACCACGGCCAGAATAATCAAGAAAGTATTAGATAGCTGAAAAGAACGGATAGCATGGTACCGTAGGCTGCAAGTAGCAAGCCCGCTTCGCATGCAAGACTCCAGGAGTTCCAACAAAACCTGTGATAAGGAGAAAGAAAGAAATAAAGAAAAAAGAAGAAGAAGAAGAAGAAGAAGAAGAAGAAGAAGAAACCTCAGGATAAATAGCTAAAAAATTATCTTAAAAATTCAAAATTTGGACAAATGGAAATAGTAAATGAAGCAAGTTAACCCGTTTTTTTTCTACCTCAAAGTCAACCGCAACTTCCATAACTGAAACTACTTAAACCTCAAAAGTTTTTGTCACATATTTTGAGTTGCTTGACCAGCTTGACCAGATTGACCAGCTTGACCAGATTGACCAGCTTGACCAGATTGACCAGCTTGACCGGTACTAACTCTAGCAAAGAACAAACATGTTTTAGGTCTCCTATTGCTTTGTTTCTTTTCTTGTCAACGTCTGCTGAATTTATCGGGACAAGGGGCGGCCAGTCTGAGAAATGGGCCCGACGAGGTAAAGTGACTGCTGCAGCGAATGTCGCTGGCCATTCTATGCTGCAACAGATGTGTGCCCCCATCGTCCCCACCTCCATCTGCTGTTGCTTTATTTTTTTCTGTTTCTTTGAATTTAAATGTTATAATTTAGAATATGATCTGTTGCATAATAGACTACACAAATAAAGCATTCTGACTTTAATGATGTTTCTGTTTTATACTTCTCAATCTATCTGCATGCCTGTCTATCTGTTTCTCCATTTCTGACTCTAACTCCTCCCTTCTCATTACCTATCACTGTCCTAAACTCAATTCATGGGAACAGGTAACTATTAACATTTAAGAACGGCACAACATAGAAATTTCTCTAACACGAGATCCACAATTAATAGCAAACTCACACACACACACACACACACGCATCTACATAAGTAAATAGATACGCGTTTATAAATGGCACAACAAAGGTCAAATAGAAAAGCACTTTATGCAGTTGGGACAAACTGTGTTGAGTTATGTCCTATATTTCCTATGAAATATCATTTAGTAACAAGAGTGATTCTTTCTATATATGAAATATCATTTAACTACAAAAAACACTTTATTACAATGAAAACTGTTGGAGGTGTTTAAAAATAAGAGGAGAGAAAAAGAAAACAAAAAGGATGATGATGATGATGATGATGATGATGATGATGATGATGATGATGATGATGATGATGATGATGATGATGAAAAGCCAGGGCCTTTTCAGTTAACCCTGTTTTATTGGTTGTCGTATACCTACCCCTTGCCAGTAGGGATAAAATGGAAACTCAGCTGTAATGTATAATGCTCAAACCACCTCAAATATAACGCATCGGATTATCAACGGGTTATCAACGGTTATCGCGCGGATTACCAACGGTCATGTCCCGCAATTAAGGACCACACAACTTTCATTATACTAGTCTAGATGGTAATCAGAATCGGAAAACCGCAACTATGAACCGCTAGAACATCCACTGCCAAATAATATCAGAACTCACACTGTAAAATGGTAATTGACCAGAGAGCACTATAAAGAGGTCATGGTAGTGTTCTATACAGCTCTGAACAGACCTCTAAAACAGCATCACCGAACAGACAAATATAGAATGAAGAAAAATTCTTGGGAAAAACACGAAGTTAAACGTGGACACAATAGGTAACATTCGAAAGGACACATAGAGAAACCACTGTTTCATACAGGCGGAACTAGAGCAAATAGATTGGAGGGAAGGCGTTGATCCAAAACTTGATAGATAGATAGATAGATAGATAGATAGATAGATAGATAGATAGATAGAGAGAGAGAGAGAGAGGGGGGAGAATGAGAGAGAGGGAGAGAGAGAGAGAGAGAGAGAGAGAGAAAGAAACAGACAGGTAGACAGAAATACAGAGAGACAGACAGACAGCAAATGTTACATTATTCATGGTCACTTTCTCAAAGTTCTTTCTCTCTCCCTCTTTCTTCCACCCTTTATCTGCTCTCTTTCTTTCTTTCTCATTCTATTATATAATATCTATCCTTACCTGCAAATTTCCAATCCGATTGAAGTAGAATTCTTCAACTGTTTGTTAGTCTCTTCACAACCGACTTTCTTCCTTTTGCCTTTTAAGCAATTCTCCTGTCACACTCTGCAACAAGTGAAGTTAGTCATTGACCACCGCCCTGATAATATGGCCGAAATTAATGACACCGTCGTTGAATAAATCTTTAACACCGCATAATATAGCTCCGGGCTTGGTGAAACTAATATTTTTGTAACTAACCACACTACGATATGTCTGTTCGATAATGGCTGACTTGGTGCTAAACAAAATGGAAATCTGCCCACGCAAAAAACGAGCCACCTACTTTCCACCGTTAACAGTAAAGTTGGTATGAATGATTGTTGTTTGAATGTGTGTGTATGTATATCTGTGTATATATGTGTATATATGTGTATATATGTGTGTATATGTGTTTGCATATGTATGTCTCTTATGTGTGTGGTGAGGTGGAGTATTATATGTTAACAAAGTTTCGATGATGTAAGAACTTTGCCCTGGTAACGGTCCGTGTAAATAGATACCAGTAAGCTAGTATCCCATCAAACACTAGCACACCGTATAGTATTACCTAAGTGTGGTACTGTTGTATATGACTAGTTGGAGGAAGTCTGGCAGATATCAACCAAACCCTCAATTAGTGGTATGCTATGGATTTCTGGAAAGAAAATTTCCTTAGTCATTTACAGTCATCAATGTACACATTGAACAAAGCATGCACAAATACACATAACGGACAATTTTATTTACTTATAGATAGATAGATAGATAGATAGATAGATAGATAGATAGATAGATAGATAGAGTTATTCATATATATATATATATATATATATATATATATATACATATAGGTACACGCACTTACATTCCTCCTTATAACCATAAGCACATGTAATATTGTATTGAAATACGCACACGCACACTCATGATGTATACATACATGTATGTATGTATGTATGTATATACTTTTGTATGTATATGTATGTAAGCGTGTATGTATGCTCTTATGTATATTTACACATCTCGCACTCAACACACAGCTAACCGGATATAATTGATATTTAGTCTCCATTAATTTTTTTATGCTCGTCAAGTTTAGCGGAAGCTGCTTAAGTTAATTTGTAGCCAATGCAACTCTCACTCAAACAAACCGATACATCTTCAGCCCCTCTCTCTCTCTCTCTTTCTCTCTCTCTCTCTTTCTCTGTCTCTCTCTCTCTCTCTCCCTCTCTCTCTCCCTCTCTCTCTCTCTTTCTCTCTCTCATTGTCTCACACACACTCTCTCTATCTCTCCTTCTCACTCTTTCTCTCTCATACACACACTCACACAAATACACACGCACACACACATACACACATACACACACAAACAAATACATACAAACAAGCACATAGACATGTACATGCCGAGAAACACTTGAATTTAACCACGAACGTCTCATATTTTTCTGAGCACAAGCACATACATTTATACATATAATGCATATTAATTCATTGCATATTCACAAATAATCACGTATTTACCTTATATACATTTATTGAGTTATTTTATATCCCTATTTGTGAGCAATTGCGTTGGCAAAACCATCGTGGTTTACAAATGGAGACAAGAAGATTCCGTAAAGTTGGAGAATGTTTTGGCAAGTGGCCAAAAGAATCGGTTGAGAAACGAGGAAGCTTACTGACTATGAATTGCACATAGATTTTCTTCGAATTTCGGATAATCGTTTTGAAGTATTAAGGTGCTGGACAAAAGTCATCCAGTTTGGAGAAATGGGGTTATCTTTTTCAGGTATTATAGGATTGTAGGTCGTTTTTTTTTCCTGAACTTGAAGCCACGAGTTATTTTGTTGTGTGTAGAGTATGAAGGGACTTGCCGGAGAGGGTGGTTTCAGTTGTCCATATCTAGCTGCTTCTAACAGGTCAAGGATGAAACAAATGTACTGCTAATGATAGTCAGCATAGACCTGGTGCAAATGTCCGTAAGATGGTGTTACTTAGTACGTATATTCGTGGTCTTTTGTTTATGCTAAGACAGTTGTAAGACTATCCAAAAGGAGCAGTGCAGGTGATGGTTCGGTACAAATTAGAATTGGAGGTGAGAGAAGGACTTTTGAAGTATGTTTATCCGCAGGGATGCGGATAGGAGCTAAAACCATTTGAAAAAGAAAATTAAGAATTGCAAGCACCAGGTGAGGGGAATGAGTGTTGAGAGCTAAGAAGAGTTGCGAGTGTTGAACTCACTAAGTACGTTAGCTTCAGAGAGGGTCAAAGTAAGATAAATATCCTTAATGCAGGAAGAAATATGATTGCAGAGTTGTAGGTGACTCAAGGAGTTTGAAGGGTGAGTGGCAGAAGGTGTTTTTGGTGGAGTGACACTTAGGCAAAATCGCTAAAAATATTTTTTGCTGTAGGTATCCAAGTAAGACAGGTGAAAGTGGTATCTACTTGTGCGCAGAAAACTTCTCTCAGAGTAAAATTTGAATACAATGTGTAGCCTGGAGAGAAGAGATGGGCTTGAGATAATGGTTTGAAAATTTGTGCATTGAAGGGGAATAGACTGTCTGGTTTACGTGTTAAAAAGATGCAATGTGTGGATACGAAGTTGGATCGGATGTTACAAAACAAAAGAGAGAAAGGCATCCAGCAAGCTTAATTTTCGTTTTTGTCATCCAGAAAACATTCCAAAGTTTTCACCCCTTTAAGTATACAACAGTTTACGATGGAGAATAACATTTGTTATATCAGAAGTATGCTTCATTTCTGCCGTTTTTTGACCACAGAAGGTTAGCATCTAATATAGATATTGGATTCTGTTGATCTTCAATTAATATTTACCCTTCCAATCCATTCGAAGTTACTCTTCTTAATATTGCTATTTTCTTAGTCTCCGGAATATCTGTAATTTGAGCTCAACCATTCACTAATAAGTAGGGACGTAAAATCTGGTATTCGATAGTCATCACCATTGCCTTAAGTTTCTACTTTACTATTCTTCAAATAATAGACTGTACAAAACCATAATCTTCTCTCAGAACGTATGGACCAACTTCCTTTGTAGTCAACGGCTTTCATAGAGTGCATCGGTGCGATAATTCTCTGCTTTGTATTTGGTTCGAATGATTGCAATACATCGAACTTCGCAACATAAATTTATGAGTTAAAAGATAAGTAATATTAGAGTGAGAATCATAATTTATTTATCACTCAAAAAGAGAGCTGGATCTCTCTTTGCTATATACATGTCGATATTAGATAAACGACGATATAGAATTTATATATATATATGTGTGTGTGTGTGTGTGTGTGTGTGTGTACAAATATACATATACTTTTCTTGCTGGATTGCGTGTTCGTTTCTCTTTTTGCCATCTGTGATTTTATTTTTGATCTTCTATATAAATGATGACATTTCCTCCGTCCGGCTACTTTTCTCTCTACAAAACGGACACTTACATTTCGGAACAGCCATTTTAACGAGTTGTATTTATATATCACTCCTTATTTTGATATACACATATTTTCTCTACTCTCTATCCACTTAATACTATTACTACATTCTCAAAATTTCACCAATGCCATAAGACCCATTTGAATGAACAGCACATGGAATCTACGTCTCTACACTTCCCATTTGTAATGACAAAATATGAACTCCTATCTGAATTTACATACCATGAGCAAGTAACATTTCTACTACTTCTACACATCACTTTCTTTGCATAATGGAACTGCAACTATAACATCCTACATATATTTTTAGTATTAGTTTTACTCTCTTATTTCCCTTTATACTTCTTATTTCCATCCTTTTCCAAAATAACTCCTAATATTGAACTCTATTTCCCTCTATTTAACCATCTCACATCGTCTTTGATGAAGGGATATCTCTAATATCCCAGAAACAGCTGTAAGATTAACTTTCTCTTTATAAATATCCTGAAAATTCCACGCAACCACGGCTTTGGTGTCTTATTTTATTTACCACACACATACACACACACACACACACACACACACACACACATATATATATATAGATAGATATATATTTGGGGAGGATAATTTCTATTTTACTGATAATGTTTTACTAATGAGTTTCGAGCTTTTCGATAGCCGTTTTCAAACTGAAATTCTGTGGTTTGGAAGGTTGTTTGTATAGCAAAAGATTTTTTTCTTACAAGTATGCAATTAAAAAATAAAAAGAGAAAATAAAAGATGGAAAAAATAAATAATATTAAAACTAATATGAAAAATAATAAAAGAATACAAAAAGTAAATACAACAGCAGGTGTGAAAAAAGAAGGAAAAAAAGTGGAAGGTAAGAAGGCAAAAAGTAGTTGAAAATGGTAGTGAAAAAATATTAGACTATCAGGAATAAAGAAATGGGATATTTTCAGGAGTGGTCAAAAATGTTGTTGAGTTCTTGTCAAAAGATGACCTTTGTGAATCTTTTGATTTGAGGTCATTTTATTCATTTTTCACAGTTGGTATGGTCTGCCCTTATTTAATCACACACACATACATACACACGCGCATACATACACATACATCCACACCCACATATACACACACAGTGTGAAGTTAAATTCATCTGGGACCTTTGAGAGTAAGAGATCTAATGCTGTTTTTTTTATGACACTTACATCCACCTGACATGAGTATACACTTTTTTTTTATTATCTTATGTACGCATGTGCATATATGTGTGTGCCGATATGAAAGTATGTATATTTGCATAAAAA
>NC_068994.1:29822323-29827124 GCF_001194135.2 Octopus bimaculoides
TGTGTGGAAATATCTATAGGTGTGTGTATATATGCATATATGTGTGTGCCGATATGAAAGTATGTATATTTGCATAAAAATGTAGGGATATAAGTTGGTGTAGATGTACACCCTCTTATGTGTTTATGTTTGAATACATATGCATGTGTACATATATATATGTATGTGTGAGTATATGCATGTGCGTATATATGTGTATATATATATGGTGGGTATATATGTGCGTATATATGTGTGATAACGTATGGATATTTATGTATTTGCATACACGTAGAGATATGTGTATGTATGTGAATGTGTGTGTATGTGCGAATGTATGTGTGTATATATGTGTGTACGTAGATGCTGGTGTGTAAGTGTGTGGGGGTGTTTGTGTGTGTGGATGCATGTATACACGCGCGTGTAGATGTATGTGTATGTATGCGCGTGTGTATGTATGCGTGTGTGTGTGATTAAATAAGGGTACACCATACCAACTGTGAAAAAATGAATAAAATAACCTCAAATCAAAAGATTCACAAAGGTCATCTTTTGACAAGAACAACATTTTTGACCACTCCTAAAAATATTCCATTTCTTTATTCCTGATAGACTAATCTCTTCTCACTACCATTTTCAACTACTTTTTGTCGTCTTACCTTCCACGTTTCTCTTTTTCTTTTTCTGCTTTCATTTTTCTTATTTTTTCATACATGCTGGTGTATTTTTTGTATTCTTTCATCATTTTTTTACATTAGTTTTTTTCTTTATTTCTTTTTTTTTTCCATCTTTTATTTTCTATTTTTATTTTTTAATTACATACTTGTAAGAAAAAATCTTTTGCTATACAAACAACCTTCCAAACCACAGAATTTCAGTTTGAAAACGGCTATCGAAAAGCTCGAAACTCGTTAGAGTAACTATAAACATTATCATTAAAATAAAAATTATCCCTCAAAAGCCATCTCTACTCATTTTTTCAAATATATTATACTGTACCACACACACACACATACACATATATAATATGGAATAAATGAACAGATAGATAGATAGAGAGATAGAGAGAGAGAGAGAGAGAGATATTAATACTGGCCAAAACACTTTGTAACTATTTTTCCGTGTAAAATTGTCAATTAGTCAAGGACGTTCGTGTTCGATTATGCTTCGCCGAGCGGTCAAATAAGATCGAAACACACACACACACACACACACACACACACACACACGAACACACACACACACACACACACGAACACACACACAAACACACACACACAAACACACACGCACACACAAAGTCACTTTGTTGATTCTTCTAAATAACAATAAAAATATACATATACTCATATTTAACTTTTATTTTCCCTTTTAACATCACCATGCCTACACGCAAACACACACACACACACACAATCACTCACACACACACGCACACACATACAAACACACACATACACGCACAGTTCCATAAGTAGTAGTCTTAAGAAACCAGTATTATAAAAACATTCTCAATGTATATAAAGTAATGCATATATTATCAAACGTTTCCAGAATTGTTGCAGATGTTAGTTACAGAGTTCAGTAAACAATAATTTATTGGATGTTTGTTTATATTCCGTAATAACGGTGATTTGCCGTTGTTGTTGTTCGTTTGTTGTATAAGGTCCTTATTTTGGCTCGAAGTTTGTTCTTTTAATATTCAAACTATCAACAAAAGTAATGGATTTGATAGTTGTTTGTAACACACGTACAAAAAATGTGTGGTGGACGAGGAGTCAGTCGATTACATCGGCAACAAATTTTGTCTGGTACTTTATTTATCGACCCTCGAAAGGAGGACAGCTGAAATTCGGCGAAACTCAGAACACAAAGAGTCAGAACAAATACCGCAAGGAATTTTCGTCCGACAATGACGATTCTGCCAATACTTATCTTAATTACTTTAATTAAACATCTTCTTACTTGTTTCAGTCATTTGACTGCCTCCATGCTGGAGCACCACCTTAAAGGGTGTTGGTCGAAGAAATCGACCCCAGGACGTATTCTCTTAAAGGCTAGTATTTACTCTACCGGTTTCTTTTGCCGAACCGCTGAATTACGGGGACATAAACACACCAGCATCGGTTGTCAAGCGATGGCGGGGAGGGGACAAAGCGGGGGAGGGGACAAATACACATACACACACAAATATATACATGTATATATACGACGGGCTTCTTCCAGTTTCCATCTACTAAATCTCACAAGGCTATGTAGAAGACACTTGCCCAAGGTACTGCGCAGTGGGACTGAACCCGGATCCATGTCGTTGGGAAACAAGTCTCTTACCACACAGCCACGAAAAAAGTAATTTCCTTCTTATTTGGACAGAAGCTGAGTACTTTTAGAATAGAGTGTTAGTCGATTAAATTGATCCCAGTACTTCACTGGTAATTTATTTTACCGACCTCGGAGGAAAGAAAGAAAAAGTTGACCTCTGCGTGATTTGAACTCAGAATATGCAGATATTGAACGGTATTTATACTCGACAGTCCAACGAGTCTGTCAGTTTAGATGCCTTAGCGAAAATTAGTAGAATAGAAGTGAATATTCAAACAGAAACTGGACGTAAAGAATACAAGAAGAACAAACAGAGGATGAAAGAGGTTAATAAAGAGATAAATATGTGTAATTCTTCATTACGCCGGTGTTGTCATTGTTATGTTGACCAGAAGTTGCCTGGTTAAGTAGTTAAGGTATTTGGCTCCTGATTATAAGGTCGTGGACTCAGTTCTTCTGGTGGACGACACGTTGTGATCTTGAGTAAGGCACTTTACATCGCCCCATTTCAGCGGAAAATGATTACCGGCCGGGTGTTGGTGCAGCTCTCACATTCTCGTTGTTGCACTGAATCAAAGGTGGTTATATCATTTAGTTATTTTTTTAAGAATATCCAGTTTTATTTCGGTCATCCCATAAATAATGCGGTTTTTATACTTCTCTGTTACTGTTCTGACCTTGTTTACAGAATTCATATTTTTTTCGTCCAAATTATTTTGAAGACTGTGGAATAAATGATTATCAAATGGGACAATGTCCGGCGAATATGGTGGGTGGAGCATCGTTTCCTATTCAAACTGCACCAGCCTTTGGGATGTCATCCTCGCTGTATGTAACCGATGGAAGAACACCGTTCGCTTTGAAAGCAAAGATGATTGCTTTTCTTCTAGCACTGACTTAAGTCGCTCAAGCTGCTCGCAGTAGATCTACTTTGTTATCGTTTGGTTTGGGTTTAAAAGTTCAAAGTGGATTAAACCCTTTATATCCCACCAAACAGACAACAACACCTTACGTGGGTGTAGACCTTCCTTAGCTTGGGGTGCCGGTGTTTCTCCTTTCCCTACCCACTGTCTCTTTTTATAGAGAACCCATTTCTCGTCACCAGTCACTATTCGGTCCAAAAAAGGTTCATTCATCACACGTGACCGCGAAGAAAAGTACACATTCACTCTCTGCGCGCGATTAGACTCGGAAAGTTTGTGAGGAACTGATTGACTCAATTTGCTGACTTTTCCGATGGTACGCAGGCGTCGATGAATGGTTGAATGACCAAATCCAAGCTTCTCTGCTAGTTCTTCAACAGTTACGATGGGATTTTGTTCCATCAGAGTTTGCAGGATGTCCTCGTCGAGCTCTACAGATTTCCCAGGACGTGGCTCGTCTTCTAGTCTGTAGTTCCAGCTCGGAAGTTCTAGAACCACCGTTGACACTGGCTTATGCTTATTGTCCGATCCCCATATAATGCATTAATATTCCTCGCACTTTCCGTTGTGTTGTTGCCTTTAATGAACTTATAAAGCAAAATACGCAGAATATGCTCTTTTGTCACTTCCTTTATAGCTTTGAAAAAATAACTGTTAAAACTGAACTGCACTCTTCAAAACTTGCACTAAGAATATGGGCACGGTAAAATTATTACGTGCTTTTATAGCAAGTTGATGCAGGTAGTATGGAACTTCTTTGAAATGTAAGATCTTCTCTATCCTGATGGCGGAGGCTCATTTTATCCAAAGTTGATTGCATCCATCACGGCCGCATATTGTGATGAACTACATCTGCCAACATTATGACAGCTCTCCGAGCCCCCAGAAACAGCTGTTGGATTATAACACCTTTCTTCCACTATTAATTTTCTCTGTCGTTTGTACTCTTTGTTAGCTGGATCTATTGATATAAATATCTATATATTTATGCTTAAATATTCATCACCTGAAAGTCTCCACCTTTTGCTTTCTTTCGTTTTGCATGTTTACATATATACATATTTTATATTTCATCCCATATTATATTTAATATATATAATGTGTCTTATTTGTTTATCTACATAATTCTCGCTATATCCGCTCGACTTGATTCTTCTTATAACCATTCTTTACTTTGCAGAATCGATCTCCTGTAAAGACATAGGAGTCTAAGTTTGAATCTTTTGAGCACTATACTGGGAATCTCTGGATCTCATCTGCGGACTATACATATGTGTGTGTGTGCGTTTGTGTATGTATGATTGCTTGTATGTATGTATGTATGTGTGTGTGTGTGTATGTATGTATGTATGTATGTATGTATGTGTATGTATGCATGTATGTATGTATGTGTGTGTGTGTATGTATGTGTGTGTGTATGTATGTATGTATGTATGTATGCATGTATGTATGTATGTGTGTGTGTGTGTATGTATGTATGTATGTATGTATGTATGCATGTATGTATGTATGTGTGTGTGTATGCATGTATGTATGTATGCATGTATGTATGTATGTATGTATGTATGTATGTATGT
>NC_068994.1:29827298-29827465 GCF_001194135.2 Octopus bimaculoides
AAGTATCTACGTATATATATATATATATATATATATATATATATATACAGGTGTATGTATGTATGTATGTATGTATGTATGTATGTATGTATGTGTGTATGTTTGTATGTTTGTATGCTTGTATGTATGTATGTTTATTTGTATGTTTGTATGTATGTATGTATATA
>NC_068994.1:29827475-29830685 GCF_001194135.2 Octopus bimaculoides
GTATGTATGTGTGTATGTATGTATGTATGTATGTATGTGTGTATGTATTTCATGAGCCCATGGACTCGTAAGTCTGATTACTCAGCTTCTCACAACACTCTCCTGGACGAGACGCCGATCTGTTTCAAAGTCAGCAATTTTGAAGGGTGAGGACAAATAGATTACATCGACCCCAGTATTTCACTGGTACTTTATTTTATCGAGCCCAAAGAGATGAAAAACGAAGTTGCCTTCGGTATGATTTGTACTAAGAAAGAAACTAAAAATGGAAGAAATGCCACTAAGCATTTGGTTCGACGTCTTTATTGCTTAGTTATATATCTATAATTACATTATCATAATAAATGCAATGCAATCGTATTAGATTACTTCATATTCCATTCGTCGCAGTTTTCAAATATGAAAACAAGATTTCCAACCCTTGCGTAATAAATAAATGCAAGTCTTACAACAAAATTGGATTGCACTATCGTATGTTTTGGCGAATGAGTGCTTAAATTATTTAACTAACGCAGTTATGTTTTCCTTGCACTAAAATATCGGTGGCTGGGTATTCCACAGAGACTTGTACCCTTCATTGTGTCCTGAAGTGGTATCACTGTGGAACTGTATGTGTGTGTGACAAGATTGGTGTCTTTCAAATACAGGTTCAGTCCACTTCCAAACTTTTGTCAACTCGAAAATATGCTTCAAACACTCGACAGAAATGGCGAGAAGTGTGATCAAACTCGGACATATGATTGCATTACTAAATTCTTAACGATATAACCACGCGCTCACACATTTAAGTTGATCCAAGGCGGAATCCATAAGTTTTGTAGCATTTATTTACAATACTTCATTCATACATTCGGTGTGAATATGTAGACGTATGTTTATGCATATTCATATATGTGTATGTGAGTGCGTTGTATGTGTGCTATCCTTGTGTATATTTAAGTGTATGTGTATGTAAATGCATTACTGTATTTATTTATGATTGTGCTGAGGGCGTTTTTCCTCCGTATTTTCAATTCCTTTCTAACGGTGATACCACCAAAGTGAATGGCGGGTAGCAATGTCTTCCACTTTAGAAAAGTTTCTCTTTCTTTTCTTCTAAGGGGTTTTCAACTAAACTCTGAACCAATTCTTTGATCTTCCGATTAGACACCAACCATGTGTAGCTGGCTGGATAGTGTTTAGTAGAGTCTGTTCAAAATGCTGTTACAGCTGTCGCCTTCAATCTGGAATATAAAATGTTGGCAGGCTTAGCAAAATAATTAAGTACTGTGGTCTATTCATTCGACAAAAGATTCTTCAAGTCGGTGCCCCAGCATGGCCGCAGTCTAATGACTGAAGCGGGTAAGTGCTGTAACGGATTACCAGGATTCTAAGCTTGTAACCGAGACAGGAGTTATGGAACTATGGAGCTATTGTAGATTTCCGATACAGCTGATATAAATTTGTTAAAAAGGAAAACAAACTCCAAGGCAAGACGTCTCAAGTCATATATGTTGTTATTATTAAAAATTATCAAGCAATTTTTAGAATCTTACAGCTGTTTCAGGTATATCTCAGAAACATGTGGAATATCCCATCATCGGAGACAGATGGTGAGAAAGTGAGAGGCTATACATTACGGAAACGACGGAGAGATGTAGGATAAAGAGAGAAAGGGAAAATGATATAAAAGTTCACAGTTTAATTTTCTGATAGTGCAGGTGCTAATCTATGAGCCTTTAGGTACAATCCAATGTGAATCTAGGTAAGATAATATTCCTCATATTGTAGATGTCCAGGAATAATACTTCCATGTCGAAGGTTCATAATGTAATGATTGTGTGAGCTCATACTATCATTACATTATGAACCTTTAATAATTGAAAAATAAAATAAAATAAATTAAAATAAAAGAATTTAATTATATATATATATATATATATATATATATATATATATATATATATTTAACATTAAATTATTTTTCCATAGTTCCATAACTCCTGTCTCGGTTACAATCTTAGAATCCTGGTAATCCGTTACAGCACTTACCCGCTTCAGTCATTAGACTGCGGCCATGCTGGGGCACCGACTTGAAAAACCTTTAGTCGAATGAATAGACCACAATACTTAATCATTTTGCTAAGCCTGCCAACATTTTATATTCCAGATTGAAGGCGACAGCTGTAACAACATTTTGAACACACTCTACTAAACACTGTCCAGCCAGCTACACATGGTAGGTGTCTAATCGGAGGATTCAAGGTGAATATGGTACTTAAGTTTAGGCACCAGAATTAAGTATGGTTTTATCCATACAATTTCAAAATAAGGTGATTAAAATCAGAATAAGCAACAAGGATATCCAAAGTTAATGCAATACGATCGTTTCATGCGACTCCATTTATTTAAGCAATATGAACATTACATCAAATGTAAAATGCAGAGCAATCCTCAGCTGCACAAAGATATAGAAATTTAATGAAATTACATTTCAACAGAAGGACATATTTTTATAACTACGTTTAAACTCTCCAAGTAGAAAGGAAGAATACAAAAAAACATTTTGACTTAGCCAGACCATACAGGCTAGTGAATAATTCTAAACAGATTTTAACTGCCACTGATTTTATCTCTTTATTTGTTTCTGATTTATGGATCATCTTATCAGACCTAGTGATTCAAAGCTTAAGAGGGCACCAGCATTTTCCTTGTAGGGAAAGGAAAGTGGTAGACAGTATAGACAGCAAACATGGATGATATAGTTATAAAATACCTTTGGGTTTAGTGGCAAACTACTATAGGTGGTGGGGTTTTACTACTAGCAGACCAGTTTATAATGGAATAGGGGAAGTTTTAATATAAGGCACCTAGGTCAAAAGTATATAAAATAAAGTTGCTAGGCGCAGGAGTGGCTGTGTGGTAAGTAGCTTGCTTACCAACCACATGGTTCTGGGTTCATTCTCACTGCGTGGCACTTTGGGCAAGTGCCTTCTACTATAGCCTCGGGCCGACCAAAGCCTTGTGAGTGGATTTGGTAGATGGAAACTGAAAGAAGCCCGTCGTATATATAAAATATAATTCTAACTTTGCCATTGATCTCTTTATCTTTTTCTTTCTTTATACATACACACGCTAATACACGACCCATGTTATATTCCCCACTCATGTTGCTACCACGACAGGGGCAAAACTAGTCGGTATACAGCACTTACTCGGTATTGCCTGTAT
>NC_068994.1:29831004-29831440 GCF_001194135.2 Octopus bimaculoides
TATATATATATATATATATATATGCATGTATGTATGTATGTATGTATGTATGTATGTGTGTGTGTGTGTATATACATACATACATACATACATACATACATAGAAATATATATATATACATACATATATATACGCAGACATTCATGAATACATACATGCATGCACGCACACTCACACACAGGGAAATGAAACATGGGTACAAAAATATCCATTTGGCCTCAAACGGTTGTATAGCCAAGTTTCAGTGTAAACCACTTGACTATCCAGTCAGGCATGTACAAATAAATTATAAAATTGATTCAGTATATCAGTTGCCATTTGAAGTTTGTTGTTGAGGAACGTTTCTTATAAACAATATAGACTTTGCAGGTGGGATGAAGGAGGAGAGGAAGGAAAAACACGATTATGTCGTAGAGAGATCTGATGGGGGGGGGGG
>NC_068994.1:29831906-29833771 GCF_001194135.2 Octopus bimaculoides
TGTGTGTGTGTGTGTGTGTCTGTGTTTGTTCCCCCCAACATCGCTTGACAACCGATGCTGGTGTGTTTACGTCCCCGTAACTTAGCGGTTCGGCAAAAGAGACCGATAGAATAAGTACTAGGCTTCCAAAGAATAAGTCCTGGGGTCGATTTGCTCGACTAAAGGCGGTGCTCCAGCATGGCCACAGTCAAATGACTGAAACAAGTAAAAGAGTAAAAGAGTAAAGAGTGTATATTTAATGTCTAATATTTCCAACAAATTCTATATCCACAGATACGAGGTGATATCAAAAGGTTTCCAGACTAGTTCTGTCGCGCACCAATAGATGGCAGCACTTAGTTGCGTGCGCAGTGAGAGCCTAGCGGCGATCTTCATGAGACAGTGTGCCGAATGACAACACTGTTTACTTCGCAAGATGTGAAATTTGTGTTTTGTGATCACATGTATGCTGTAGTCTGCGATATTTGTAATGGATAGGAAGTTGAAACAAAGCCAAAGTGAAATTTTGTGTTAAACTTGAGAAGTCTACTACAGAGACATTGAGTATGCTTCGGCAAACTTGCGGTGACGAGGCAATGGGTCGAACGCAATGTTCCGAGTGGCATAGGCGCTTTAAAAGGCACGAGAGCGCCTCAGTTCAATCAAGAGCATGCTCATCTTCTTTTTTTCTATTTTTCAACATCCGCAGTACTGTGCATCGAGAATTTATCCCCCAGAGTTTGATAGAGGACATTCAGCGAAAGTGACCGGATCTGTGGAGCGCGAAAAATTGGATTCTTCTCGACGAAATGCACCCTGTTACCAAACTCACCTCACTCGTAAGTTTCTCACCCAAAACAACATAATATCGCTTCTGCACCTGCCCTATTCGCCAGATTTAGCACCTGCGGACTTCCCCAAGATGAAAATGCAGCTCAAAAGTCGCCGTTGCCGAGATCCAGAACGAATCGCAGAAGATCCTCGACTCGCTTACGAAAAATGATTTCCAGGCCGGATCCTAAAAGTGGCAGGAACCGCTGTATTGCTGCGCATGGTGACTATTTCGGAGGAGATGATGTGAAAACTTAGGTAGATAAGATATTTTTTATTAAAGATAACTACTCCGGGAGCTTTTTGATACCACCTCACAGCTTGTTTCTTCAGTACGGAATAATGAAACAGTAATAAATCAGTTAATTAATTATACCACGTATTATCGGACTAACAGCGTTTCTTTTTTTTAAAAAGTTAAAAGGATCGAGAGAGAGAGAGAGAGAAAGATGGAAGAAAAAGAAAAATATGGCTGCGTGGTTAAGAAGCCCACTTTGCAACCATGTGGTTTCGGGTTCAGTCCCACTGCGCGGCACTCCCCCCATTTATTCATTATTATCATTTCCATTACACATACCATTATGTCTTTGTCCAGCCCGCAGCTTCTTTTTCTTCTATGTAAGGCCACCATGGCCAATGAAATGAAATAAAGTAGATTGCTTATCAACCACATGGTTCTGGGTTCATTCCCACTGCGTGACATCTTGGGCAAGTGTCATCTACTATAGCCTCGAGCCAACCAAAGCCTTGTGAGTGAATTTGGTAGACGGAAACTGAAAGAATCCCGTCGTATATATGTATATATATATATATGTATGTGTGTGTATATGTTTGTGTGTCTGTGTTTGTCCCCCCAACATCGCTTGACAACCGATGTTGATGTGTTTACGTCCCCGTAACTTAGCGGTTCGGCAAAAGAGACCGATAGAATAAGTACTAGGCTTACAAAGAATAAGTCCTGGGGTCGATTTGCTCGACTAAAGGCGGTGCTCTAGCATGGCCGCAGTCAAATGACTGAAATAAGTAAAGAGAGTATATATATATACATACATATA
>NC_068994.1:29834024-29837126 GCF_001194135.2 Octopus bimaculoides
ACAGAAAAACTGCAGTTATAAGGGAAATGGCAATTATAAAAACATAATAAAAGAGAAAGCAAAAGAAATATGTAAACTGGTTTTATTAATTACCTTAAAGATAGGACGATGTGTGCGCGAAGAAGACGGTGGAGCGGAGAGGAGGGGGTGGATTATTGTTTGAAAGGAGAATCTCCTTCTATTAAGACTTTAGGAAGAACAATTTCTGACGTTTTCTCTCTCACTTCGCTTAATTTAGGCTTTTTGGACACACTTTCTTCACTTTTACCACCTGCAGGTCGCTTCATTAGAAACATATCAAGAGAAGTCTGCTTTTTCTTGCCTTTCAAAATGTTACGAAAATGCACTGGAGCAGTATCCTTGAATAAAGCAGCTGCACAACCTATAGATACATTTTCTACAAATTCAGAAACATACTGTCACTTTGCAAACACTGCATCTACGAGTGACATAAAGGTAGTGTTCTCCTGCGGGGAACCAATCTCTTCTGCGACATCCGAATGCTGCTGCTTCTGAAGCTGCAGGAGTTCATCTGTTGTCAGCTTCTCCAAAGTGTTCCTCGACGGGATCGTTAACCTCGAGGCCCATAGACTTGCCAAGAGACACTATCTTCTCGACTGCAGGTGTCTCAGACTCAAACACCTCAAAGTCTCTTTCGGATACGCAGTCTGGCCACAGTTTCCACCATGCAGAATTCAGTGTTCTCCTCATTTCACCCTGTCAGGCCATATCAATGATTTTCAGGCAGTTAGCAATGTTGTAGTACTCCTTCCAAAACTCACGAATGGTCAGATTTGTATTTTCGGTGACTTCAAAGCACTGATGAAACAGATGTTTGGTGTACAATTTCTTAAAATTAGAATTCACCTGTTGGTCCATGGGCTGCAAGATAAAGATGGTGTTGCGTGAAAGGTATAGAACTTTTATAAATTTAGATTGGTCCAGAACATCACCTTCGATATTAGGAGGGTGAGCAGGAGCATTGTTGAGGATGAGGAGAGCCTTGAGAGGAAGATCGTTCTCCAGAAGGTACTTTTTCACTGGTCGTGGGTTTTCGGAATGGTAGACAAGGAGAGGCTTAATCTTCAAATCTCCACTCGCAATGACACAAAGGGCGAGTTAACCAATCTTTCATAGGCTTGTGACCTGTATTTTCCTCTCCTCTGCAGTTATGTAGGTTCTTCTGGGAATTTTGTTTCACAAAAGGCCAATTTCATCACAGTTGAATACCTCTTGGGCGATGGGCTGTGGTGAGCTGACAGAATTCTCACATGAAATCCTCGGCTGCCTTCGCTTCAGAACTCGCTGGTTCTCCATACCTGACGACGCTACGAACAGTAGTCCTCTTCTTGAAATTATCAAACCAGCCGTGACTGGCCTTAAATGCGTCTACTGATGTCTCCTCTGTCGGCGTTCCAGGGTTCTGCTTCAGAGATCCCCATACGGCGCTCGTGCATTCTCGCAGATGATGGTCTCCGTAATCGTATCCCCTGCGAGTTGCTTCTCATTGATCCACAGAAGCAATTTTCCATCTCTTCGTGGACAGGTGTGCGTTGCCTGTAGAGCCCGGAGACACCCTTTGCTGTTGTAACGGGCTTCATTTCGTCCTTGTACTTCAGAATGGTGCAAATCGTCGATGCACTTCGGTTGTATTGATATGCTATGTCCACTACACGCACTCTTCTCTCGTGTTTATCAATGATTTCCTTCAATTCTATCGCTGTCAGCTTTTTCTTCTTCCCAACACTACCCTTTGCATTAACCTTCCTAGGACCCATGGCTAACACAACTAATTGTTATAAGATTCTCTCTCTCTCTCTCTCTCTCTCTCTCTCTCTCTCTCTCTCTCTCTCTCTCTAGGACATTCAAGTATTGGATTGACTGTTTTGTTAATTTTTCCAAATCCTTCGACCTAACAATCAGCTTGTAAGAGACTGTAGCTTTCCACCTGCCAGCATCTGGACGCTAAACAGGATCCTATTGTCATACTACACAATACCTCGCTAAATACTGCTAAAATTCTGCTACCTGCGAAGTATCCTGTCGAACAATACCCAACTGAACGAAGACATCGTTCAGCTCAGCTTTTGGTAACTTGTACTATAGCCCCAGTAATTATTCTATCTGTATCTTTTGCCGACCGCTTCGTTAAGCCTATCATATGTATACATTGGGTCATCCCATAAATAATCCGGTTTTTCAATTCCATCGGAGTGAGACGGGTTAAACTACCTGCATCAACTTGCTATAGAAGCACGTAGTAATTTTAACCTTGTCCTTATTCTTTGTGCAAGTTTTGAAGAGTGCAGTTCAGTTTTAACAGATATTTTTTCAAAGCTATAAAGTGACAAAGGAGCATGTTCGGCATATTTTGCTTCATGAGTTCAATAAAGGCAACAACACAACGGAAAGTACGAGGAATGTTAAAGCAGTATATGGGGATCGGACAATAAGCGTAAGCCAGTGTCAACGGTGGTTCCAGAAATTCCGAGCCGGAAACTACAGCCTAGAAGAAGAGCTTCGTCCTGGAAGATTTGTTGAGCACGATGAGGACGTTCTGCAAACTCTGGTGAAGCAAAGTCTTATCGTAACTGTTGAGGAACTAGCAGAGAAGCTTGAATTTGGTCATTCAACCATTCATCGACACCTGCGTGAAGAAGAAAAACTACCATCTTTGGTTTCAAGACGAAAAGTTTTCTTCCATCAGGATAATGCTCGGCCTCATACATTGAGGATGACATTCCAAAGGCTGGAGCAGTTTAAATGGGAAACGATGCCCATCCACCATATTCGCCGGACATTACCCCATCTGATTATTATTTATTTCAATCTTCAAAATCATTTGGACGGAAAAATATGAATTCTGTAGACTAGGTCAGAACAGTAATGGAGGAGTATTTTTCGTGGCGGACAAATGAATTTTGGGAGAGGGGCCTTGCAAGTCTACCAGATAGACAGAAGAGTATTATAGAAAATAAAGGTGAGTATGTTTTAGATTGAAAGAGAACTTTGTTTATCTTAATTTTGAAAAATAAAAGTATAAAAAACTGCATTATTTATGAGACGACCCAATATATATGTATATATACATACATACCTATA
>NC_068994.1:29837668-29840373 GCF_001194135.2 Octopus bimaculoides
TATATATATATATATGATGGGTTTACACATAGTTTCCCTCTACCAAATTCACTCACACTGCACTGGTCAACCCGAGACTATAGTAGAAGACACTTGCCCGAGGTGCCGCACAGCGGTACTAAACCCGAAACCTAGTGGTTGCATATTGAGCTTCTTAAATACACAGCCATGCCTGCTTATTTTTATGGAAGCAATAGGGTACCACTACTAATGATTTAATTTCATTTGGTTACTCCAACATAGTAAACGTTAGATGCTGAAAGTGAGAAAAAGGTCATAACTTTTCGAATGAAATGTTATTTAAAAAAGAGATATTGAACTAACGAGATTTTTAGGAACAGAGATTGTTGAGAAAACTGAAAGTCATGAAAATTTTCTTGTTAATCTTCCAAATCTGAATAATGAAATTATTTGGTAATGTAACCCAATACCATAACACAATACCTCCAGTAAATATAGTTATATACGGACAAACGCAGGGTGAAATTGACATTGGGAGATGACGACGTGATCGGTTGAATAGACAGATGGTAGAAAACATGAGAATTACTGATTGATAATGGATTTGAAGCGAGAAGTTTGTGTCTCATATGCACCTACAGCTTCCCGATCTTGTAGATTCTTGATAAATTTTCATCGTATTTATTCGATATATTTGTCAGTATCGTATTTTTATGTAACAGGTCCTCGTAGATATGACGAAATCATCATCTGCTATCAAACGATGAACAAATAGATAGATAGATAGATAGATAGATAGATAGATAGATAGATAGATAGACAGACAGACAGACAGATAGATACTTTTATAAGAAGTCCATTAAGACAGGTACTTTTATAAGAAATCCAATAGTAATCTATTTCCACTAATCAAAAAGAATCGCAGAGATGTTGTTCTTTCTGTTTAATCTTGCTGTCATTCTATTAATGGCCTCGTAAAGCAGCGAGTTGGCAGAATCGTTAGCACGTCATACAAAACGCTTAGCGATATTTTTCCTTCAATTCTTTACTTTCTGAATTCAAATGCTTCCGACGTCGACTTTACATTTCATCCTTTCAGAATCGATAAAATAAGTACCAGTCAAATGCTGGAATAGAGGAATTCGGTTAGCTCCTTCTACAAATTTTCGAGCATTGGGCCTATAATAGAAAGGAAGTAATCGCTTTACCTCTCCACTTAATATTGCTGGGTTTGTGTCAAAATTATTATTAGCAATAAAAAGGCGGTGAGCTGGTAGAATCGTAACCACGTCGGAGAAAAAGCTTAGTAGCATTGCATTTCTTCAAGCTCTTTATGTCTGAGTCAAGATGCCGCTGAGGTCGACTTTTCTTTTATCCTTTTGGAATCGATAAAATAATGTATCAAATACTGGGGAGTTGATGTTCGACTTACCATCTCCCCCATATCTGGAGGCCGTGTGCTAAAATTTGAAAGCATACTATTAATTGCGTCTAACTCATCTTTAGAAGTCCATGTTAAGGTTTCAAATCTATGCTATAAGCAAATTCGATCATTTGGGTTATAATTAGATCGTATTTATCAAAAATTATATTCTGCATGATATGATTCCACCCTCCCCTCTAATTAATTTTAAACTAATTCGGATTTCCGATATTAATCAGTAAGGCTAAAGACTTTCTCTGTTTCGTTATTAGGGTAATTTTAATTAATGAAATGTTTCCTTTTTTTTTTGTTTACTTTATACTTAACTATATTTTCTTCATGCTGAGGCTGCCCCATAAGAATTGTTCCTCTATCATTATTTTAAGTTTCTAAATCAGTGAGTATTTTTCATTCAAAATTTTTATAATTTTCTAGAGTTGCTTAAGATCTACTAAGTCTTGTTGACTCTATGCTTAGACGAAGAGAGCTCATGAAACGAAACATGTCCAAGTTATCACCTTACTCACCAAATGTGTCGCATACGTGAAATTTTTCGCGCTGGTTGGCCGTATTAGTTCCCAGCTGTTATACCTAGAGTACAGACGTGTAGTGCACACTTTTTGGATTTTAGTTTTCTCAGAGTGCATCGAGCAGAGATATTGCATAGAGTTTTGCTAAAAGATTTTGTAAGCCTTTGGTAATGATGCCATGGGCAAACCTCAGATCAAGGAATGATACAACCGCTTCAAACACGGCCGCAACACAATGGAGAGCGAGGCAAGCTCAGGCAAGCCATCCACAAGCGGAAACGAGGAGCCGATTGAGAAGGTTCAGTAAATAATCATGGAAGACTGCTGTGTAATAATCTAGGAAATTGCTCATTAAGAATCAATAAGTACAGGATCAGTGCATTCTATTTTCATAGATGATTTATACATGAGGAAATTTTCAACGAAATTCTTCCCAGGGTGCTGGTGGAGGAGCGGAAGCAACTCTGCATAGAAATCACTCAGGACATGCTGGACTGTGCAAACAATGACCCAGATTTCATGAAGACCATCATCACTGGCAATAAGACATAGGTTTATAGTCACTGCTCGATACGTTTGGTCAACTTGCGTGAAAGCGAAAATCCGACGAGAGCGCACTATACGTCTATCCTTTAAGCGTAATAACCGGGAAGTGACGCGGTCAACCGGCGCGAAAAATTTCTCGTATGCGTAGGGAGGGTGGCATTATCTCCCATCCAAAGGATTTTGTCCACACAGCATTAATTTGGGTGGGATAAAATAAAGTCGGACATTTTTTAAACGCTTATATA
>NC_068994.1:29840471-29843525 GCF_001194135.2 Octopus bimaculoides
ATATATATGTATGTATGTATGGGATGTCCCGAAAAACTTTATGCATACTCCTTTAATTTCCATTTCCTTTTAGAGTTAACCCATTAGAAATAAGGAAGGGAGCCAAACTAAGCGTTCAACAAATGAAATTTAATCTAAAGTTCTATTGCACGCTTGAAAACACAGTTGAAGTGTACAGACAGTATAAGAAAGTTTCGAACAAATCCACGTACATGACTTGCCATCACTTGAATTCTTTTTGAACCAGATAGAATTGTTCAGAAAATCCACAAGGCACGTTCCAGAAGACCGCGGTCATTGACAAACCACAAAAAGCTAATAAAGAGACGGGAAACATAATGGCAGAGTTCAAAGAAAACTTGTGCGGCAAGTGAGTTGTGAAAAAGGAATTCGAAAATCAAACGTTCATCGCATTTTGATGTCCTGTCACTGGAAAGGTTACTTTCCAAAATAACTCGTGTTTTCAATGTAGATGATTCGGACCGAAGAATGGAGTTTTGGCAAGTACGTAGAAAACGCACACTTCCCAACAAAAATTATTTGTAGTGATAAGACTCCTTTTAAAATAAGTGACTCAATTAACCACTACAATTGCACCTACTTGGAATCTGAGAATCGGCATATTACAGAGATACATCATTCATTAACCAGGCTTACAGTATGGTGCGACTTATCATCAAAAGAATTAATTGGGCCATTCATTTCTGATGGTACTGCGAAATCTGTCATGTCAAGCATTCAAGGGGACACTAACGATGTAGAGTTATTTCCAGCAAGCTAGAGCACCCACACACTGCCATACTAATGTAAGGACAATCTTTGATAAGATTTTGTCAAACAAGTGGAATGGAGATGTTCAGCAAAATATCTTCCGCGTTCACCGAATCTCACACCACTTGAGCTGTTTTATGAGAACGCATTAAGATAAAGTTTACGATATAAAATCAGGAGTATTTAATAAACTGAGATCAACTATTGAACGAGAATATTTCTTTATGTTTGCTTATTCCATTGCTTCGTGTTATCAACAGTTTTTGGACCAGAACGGCAATCAGTTTGAAAACAGACCTTCGTAAAAAGAAATCAAATTTTGTCTGTGGCTTCTATTAAATTTTGCAAATGAACTATATTTTGGTAGACGCTATAATCATTCAACACGGGTATACGTTTTTTGAGACAACCTACATATATAGATATACACGTGCGTATCTGTGTGTGCGTGCAACACAAATTACATATATCCACAAGTACATTGGCTCATATACATAGAAATGCATGTGTGCATGTGTAAACATGCAGATTGGTATTTCTTTTCGTCAATATCACTTGACAAGTTTAGGCTTCTTGTGTTAGAAAACAAACAGAAAACTAAGCAACGTGCAACTAAACAGAAAACGTTGAATGCAATAATTGAATGGACAAAAAAACTTGGTTATTTAGCCATTGATTATTTAACAAACGAAAAGATGCATGAAACGAGCAATGAAATAACTGAATCAAGAAAAGTGTAAAACTATTTATTTTTCGCTTTGTCATATATTTCTGGAGTTGTTTTATTATTAGTTTATTTATAAAATTAGGTGTTAATGTATTTTAATATCACAGAAAGAGAATTTTTGTTGCGATTCTTGTCAGAAATTTTGTCATACTCATTCAACTCAGATTCCCACTTCCTTCTTCTTATGTGGATTATTGTAGAGAAAAAAGTGCTTCTAACTACCAGCAGTTTTAAGACGAGGGATTAGTCGATAACATCGATCCCAGTAATTGACTGTTACTTTATTTTATCGATTCCGATATGATGAAAGGCAAAATTGATCTCGGCAGGACTTGAACTCAGAATGTAAAGATCCAGTTAATATACAGCAATTAATTCTATTCAAATATATAGCTAATCTTCGGGTCAAAATACAATAATAATAATAATAAAATGGATGTATATATATCAACCAGCAATAAATAACAAATGAATTTATATAAAAATGCTTTATATAAAGATGGGAGTACAGAAAAATTAACAAATATAAATCCAAACTAGATCTACACATAAGCACGTCATGTTAAGGCAATGAATTTATATAAAAATGGACGGGAATAAATTACTAATAAATTAATGGACGGGAATAAATTTAATGGTTATAATTTAAATAAGATTTACATAGGATCGACTTCGAATAAAATTAAATTACGGGTGGCTCAACACATACATTCCTTTAAGAATAGAAATTTTATTAATTCTACTGGCCTTAGTAAATATATTTAGGAACTTAAATCTAAAAATATTAAGTACATTTTACATTGGGAGATAGTTTGTAAGGCGAAATCTTACCGTATAGGTAATGATTTTTGTAAGTTGTGTACTAATGAATTTAAGGAGATATTATTAAATAATAATAATAATTTAAATAATTCTCTTGATGAACGTAAAATTAAATGTAGACATAAATTACATTATTTATATAAGTTACATGTTACAAATGTTAATGAGCTAGGGGGCCCTGTCACTAACAACTCCTGACTTTGCCCCTTATATTTCCCTTACTCCCGTAATGCGCTGAGTTTATGGGCTTGTGTGTGAAGCACCAATCGGCGTCGGACACTTGAGCTCTCCCTGTCTTGAAATCCACGTGATAACTCCCATACATCCCACAACAATTAATGCCAACTACATCACATCATGTATCAGACTGGGTTTCCTTAAATTGTTCTTTTGGGTGCACACCGAACCCTTTCCCAATTACAAAAGGAAAAGGTATGTTACGTTTCTCCTTTCACAATCTGAGATAAACTTCTTGGCAAGAAGACATACGTTTTTGTATACCGTTCCCCGCCTTCTTATCTAATTGCACGTGAATTGCAATGTTGGCTTAACAACTTCCTTTGTTACCGACGCCACCTGCAATATTATCATTTGTCAAAATGTGTGTATGAGTGTTGTTACCAATGTTATCGTTGCTGAACACATCACTAGCATTTTCCACACTAGTCCATAGAAACGCCATTGTTTCGCTCCAAGAGTGTGTGCCTTTACATAAAGTATTCGTCTTTATCTTC
>NC_068994.1:29848009-29848833 GCF_001194135.2 Octopus bimaculoides
AGACGAAATACCGCTAAGCATTTTGCCCGGCTTGCAAACGTTTCTGCCAGCTCGCTGCATAATAATAATAATAATAATAATAATAATAATAATAATAATAATAATAATGATGATGATGATGATGATGATGATGATGATGATGATGATGATGATGATGACGATGATGATGATGATGATGATGATGATGATAATGACGATTTCTTTTATTTACCACCAGGGCGAAGGGACAATACAGAGACAGACATAAAGTGCGGAGGTTTACATACAATGGAATGATAAATAAAACAGGGTATACATTAGAAAGGAAGTACACATAGTATATGACACTAGAAAAAAGAGGGGAAAAAATTATCGTGATGGGATCCCCCTGATTTAGGAGGACCTCGAGGGATAATCAAGAAACCCCACCATCCACGATCACCCTGAGTACCAAGGACGACAGCCCACTCCAACTTTTTTCTTCCGATTCACAGATCTACACTCTTGCCATTTTTGCAACTTTCACCCACCTTTTGATAAATTCACTCGAGGACAGCACCTCCCTCTCCACCCTCACTTTCCTTTTCAAGTGAAACTTGAAAAAGCTGATGAGGGTTTTACCAAAGAGGAAAGTTTCTGTCCTCTTTCTCTTCAGCCTCGTCCACAACCTCTTTCACCACAGCCACCAGACAAAGAAAACACCCTTGCCAGCTCGATTAAAGGAGGACGGCGAGGCAGTCAGTATTATGGACTCCGACGACAGACGGATCTGTCCTACACGCGACAGCAGCTGTTCGACATAACTCCACAAGTCAGCAATGCCCGGACACTGAACGAGTGCATGC
>NC_068994.1:29849437-29853691 GCF_001194135.2 Octopus bimaculoides
GGAGCCCACACGCGTTCACCTTCTAGACATCGCTGCTGGTGGCGCAACCTGAGTGCGTGTCTGCGCATTAAAATCCATGGCATACCTAAGCCGCCACGCAAATGATGTTTGGCAGCAGACCAACCGCCTGACCATTGGAACGCGTCCCTTCCACAAGAAAATAAACAAGGGTTAATCGCTCTCTTCAGAGCGATCCACCACCGGTTGCGATCTGGATGACCCGTTGTGGTTGCTCCATGTCCATCCTGGCACATCAGAGAAATCCAGTCGGTACCTGTCAGAAAGCTGGAAAGTCCTGAGCAGGTTTCGAGGCTTTTACACCCACTTCTATTATGTGCTAAGCCCACACAGTCCTTCCGTGAGTCCAAAATACCATTCCAGTCCCCCACTAGTACTAAAGTGCGAAACGTTCCCAAGAATGTTTCTAGACGCATGAAGAAATCTGGCCTTCTAGCCACTAGTCTAAAGGTACCACCTTCGCTGCCATTCACGTACATGACCGCCACCCTACCACTCGGGTCCAGGAAGATAGCCTGTACTTGGAGATCTAAGGATTTCCGGAGTAGCATTGCTACACAGCCACCCGCTTACGATAGACCACAAGATGAGAATACCTCATAGTCCTCGAAAATGGATGTTAGAGCGTGTTTTCCGGAGATCCTTGTTTCACTAATAGCAGCCACGTCCAAATCAAGTGACATGAGATCATTGAGCAAGTGACCTTGCTTCTAGGCTGATCCCAGGCCACGCACATTCCCACACCCCATTCTCAGCACAGCCATGCTAGCCGGAGAAAGAAAATGAGAAGGTTACTCACCTTGGCTTTCAAGAAGCCCGGAAGTTCCGGGCTTCTCTACTGGTGAAAGGTTTTTAAAAAGCCCTTCCAACAGCCTTTTAGCAACTGAGAACTTTTCTATCATAGTTTTATAAACGTCTGACGATGTTTTAATTAAAAGTCTGTCCTTGGGCGTTTTGAGGATGAAATCCTCAAATTCCTTTCCTTCTGTCTCTATACTGTTTCTATTTTGATTTACAAAATTCATTAATTCATTGTTACACTGGTTCACAACAGTGAATTTAATGGGTGCAGTTCATCTACAGTCTATTGAATATTCTTGAAGTTCTGTAATCGGTTGTTTCTTGGTTTCTTTAATTTTACGCTGTTGTTGATGTTGCAGTTTTTTTGAAGTTGTAGATCTTGTTCTTGCTGTTTTGTTGGAGTGATTGTGAATTGTGTTGCAGTTGTGGTTTCAGAATAAGTTTTTGTTGATTTCTTGGAGTAGGGCTATGTACTCTCCTCTTCTTTCGCCTACCCGCTTTTGTCACAGTGATCTATTAATCATTCAGCTCTTACTTCTCCATGTCATTGCAGTTGATGTTGGTTTGGGAGGAAGAGTATTCAGAAGAAACTTGCTTGGTTTGGGAGTAGGTGTGAGAGTGGGTGTGGGAGAAGTTGTAGGAGTTTTAAGCACTTGTTTAGGAGTCTTAAGCACTTGTTTAGGAGTTTGCACTTGTGATATTTGTAATGTTGGCAGCGGTGAGACTTTGTTTACTATTGTTTCAGGGCAAGAAGCCTTTAAGTATTTTACAGGTCCACATTTGTAGCATCTTGGATTTCTACCCTCTACGAACACTGACAGGTGAGTACCATCTAGGAGACCGATTAGATTGGGCAGCTGGTCGATATGGTCTTGCTTGCATTGCAAGGTCAGTTCCATACCTATACCTAACCAGTTTTGCTTAGGTAGTTTTTTACCTTCAGTATTGTGACTTCGTCTTCTTCTAAACCTGCCAAGACGGCCGCCACTAACCAGATAATGGATATTTCTGGCGGCACATTCAGCACCCTAATCTTGGCAAGACGTTGGTCGCGATAGCTGGAAATTAAGAAAAAGTTGTCATTCCTCAAAATGGTTGCGGAATTACATCTAGCTTCTTTTTCTGTCCCAAATCTCACCTCAATGGTTCCTCGGGTGATGTGGGTCTTTTGATCCCTCACGCGCCCAAGGCATTTTTGTACTTTGCTCTCGGGAGCATTTTCCACCCGCCGAGACTTGACTCCGATTCAACGGTATGTTACTGTGCATCTTGCGATATTTTGTATCACGTCGGATGGAAAGTTTAGAGCTACCCTTCTCCCATCTCTGTTTTACAGCTTTTCTTGCTAATTTTAATTTTTCTTTATCTATGTAGGAACTTTCCATATTTCTCGCCGCTGACGCAAAAGATGCAATGGCGATATTTGCGTTTTTATCTTTCATTTCTTTCGTATTGTTGCTGCTGCTGCTGCTTCTGTTGTTGTTGTTGTTGTTGTTGTTGTTGTTGTTGTTGTTGTTGTTGTTGTTGTTGCTGTTGTTGTTGTTGTTGTTCTTGTAGTTGTTGTTGTTGCTACTGTCACTGCTACTGCTGTTGTTATTGTTGCTGTCACTGCTGTTGTACTCGTTGTCGACACCGAAAGTTTTGACATTTCTTAGAGACGAAACATTTTTCGCCTCGGTGACATCATTAAGTTTAGGCCATTCCAAATTGATATTCTCAACTCTTCCTTGTTCTCAGTTTTCCCCGACAACAAGCGCATTCCTTTGTCGAACATTATGATGGCTTCTTTATCAGCCATCTTTAAGAATTACAGAAAATTGCAAAACATTTGTTTTTGCTGAAGAATTCCAAACACTTCTGAATGGACTGACATAATTCAATTTACGATGGAATATATCCACCAACAACTTTCATTCCTCTAAATTCTCATTAAGAATTCCAACAACAAAATAGAAACAGACATCTACTATAGCCACCCCAGACACACTAGAATGAATATCCCTTACAACCTGACAAAAAGTATTTGTACTATAGTATCTAATACAAGCACCAGGGACACACGACTACATGAGCTAAAGGATACACTCATCAGCAAGCACTACCCACCATCACTCATTGATATAGGTTTTCAATGTGCCCAATAACTCAACATTCACGAACCCAGAATAAGGACTTGCAACCAAAAGCCGTACCATACATATCCACGCACAACCCCCTAAACAATGAGGCCTTCGACACCATCCTCCAGAACACCCCTCTGCTAAGAAGGAACCATAGAATGGGTTAAAGAGCAAAAGACAACCCAAGTCAATGAAAATTCTTCTAACACAGGCCCAAGTACACTCATCGACAACATCGAAACCGACAGTAAAAAAATGCAGAAGACCTAACTGTGGAAATATGTGTCAACCTAACTGAAGGATCAGAATTCTCCTTCAAATAGGGTCAACATTTTACAGTGAAAAGCAACTTCACATGTGCTTCGGAAAACCTAGTATATGTATTAACTTGCTCAGGGTGTCGAGAACAATACATTGGTCAAACTAAAAACAGTCTACGCCAGAAGATGACAGTACATAGATCCCAGATTAAAATACAAGAATACAGAAACACAGGATTAAGCGAGCACATCGATATTTGCACCACTAACGAACAACCCGACTTTAGAATTTTTCCCCTCTATAAATTCAGGGACAATGCAACCTATAATCAGCGCATTAGCAAAGAAGCATATTTTATCGCAAAATATTAACCTGTTTTGAATACTGCCACCACCACAGATGAAACTACTACAAGAACAATTCCAACCACTACTGCTACGACCACAACAGGTCACTTTTAGGTCATTTGACCATTAAAGAAGATTCCAAGAACAATTTACTGTGTCACAGCACTCCTGTATTTTTCTCTTTTTTCTTTCTCTTTCTCTCTCTTCTTTCCCTACTCCTACTTCTCTTCCTCCATCTTCTTCTCCTCCTTCTCCTTCTATTCTTCTTCTTCATCTTCATTTTCTTCTCCCTCGGCTGCTCCTGCTTAAACCATCAACTATGTACTCAAACTATCCCTTCAAATTTACTACTACCCACATACGAGGCATTCACAAAGGAATAGAGAGAGACAGGCAGACAGACTATCTGAAGACTATGGAAATATTTACCTATTCAAAGACTATGTAAATATGTACAAAACATTTCACTTAATTTTTTTCTCCAATTTAATTGTTTTCTTATTTTACTCTCAGTTGAAAAAGTCTAAAAGACGGAAACCAGTACTAAAACGTACTTCATGATAAAATTACTTTAGCATTTTCTACCTTGTCATATTTTCCTTATACACATCAACTCGTGTGTTACTTTTCTACCTTTTACACATGCATACACACACACACACACACACACACACACACACACACACACACACACACACACACACACA
>NC_068994.1:29856186-29859571 GCF_001194135.2 Octopus bimaculoides
TTTTATATCGCCTGTCATTTAACGCATGCGCATAAGTGCAATTCCGTGTAATATTCACGCTTATTTACGTGGCAGATACCTGCAATTTAACTAAAGGTTATATCATATGTATGTTTTTTTTTTCTTTTTAGTTTGTTTATGGGGGAAATGGATAAATAGGAGTGAATATATATTTTATGAGTGCTATGTATTAAGTCTATAAAATTGTGCATAAAGTATATGAAGTGTATATATAAAGGACGTTAAGTAATCATTGTATTCCAATTTCTTTCACTTTTCAATGAGTAACAGATGAGCGACTATCTTTCCATACAGACATAGGCTACGCTTTCAGGTTTTTTGGATAAAGTTTTCAGAAATAACCGAATAGTTTTACCATTAATTCCGTGAAATATTCGCGGGTCCCGCTAGTTATAATTAAAAGTTTTATACTAAGGTGGATATGCACCCATTGCTTATCCTTCCTTTTCAACCAAATAGTCTCAAGTCAGATAAAAACAATCATAAATTAATATTGTCGTACCGATGTGGTTTCGATTCTAGTTGACAGTTATTACAAGACATCGTTTTTCAGCAAGTTTAAATAAACACATAAAGCGAGTCTATTAAGCATTGGGGTTGTCTACATGGTCACTGAATCAACTAGAAATGACAGTTAAATTCCCTCAATTACGACCTGCACTCTTAAAAATAAAACACATAACTGAATAAAGTAGTATTTGACCGGGGCTAACAAGCAACTATAAAACAGTAACAATCTATTTCACTCATACCCAAAAGTACCGAATATTTTGACCTTATAAAGATATTAAAAAATAAACATTTTTGTCCTTCTGGGTTCTAAATTAAAATTCTGTTACATTTGACATGTCTATATGTAAACAAAATATTATGATCGTTCTAATCGATTATATTCTTCTCCGCGGAGGCAGAGTCGAGTCATTAAGAAGTTCACATCGCAATCACGAAGTCCTGCGTTTGATATCACTACGTGCCGTCTTGGCCAATCTACCATAGATTTGAGTTCTCATAAGCCTTTTGGCATGAAGCCCGTTGCAGCGTGTTTTCGAGGTGCCCGTTAATGGTGTCAGATGCAGATGAGTATGTGCATTCACCAAGAAAGATCACCAGTGATGATGAGGTTCTATGCGTTTACTCGGTGATGGTGTGAGCCTATCATTTTCTCAATGATGGTAACTTCCTGTGATTTCCTCAATGAGAGTGAGGGCCTATGATTTCATCAGTAACGGTAAGGATGCATGATTTCCTGAGTGATGGTGTGGGCCTAGCATTATAATAGCATATATAACACATAAAACAGACAAGTACACACGTACACACAAAGATACTCTCTCACACACAAACACATACAGGGAGATACTCGGTGTGGGCCTAGTATTAAAATAACAGATATAACACACAAAACACACAAACATACACGTACACATAAAGATACTCACACACAAACACATACACGGAGACACTCAATCTCTCTCTCTCTCTCTCTCTCTCTCTCTCTCTCTCTCTCTCTCTCTCTCTCTCTCTCTCTCTCTCTCTCTCTCTCTCACACACACACAGATGCACTCAATCACTCTCATACACAGACATACTCAGTCATTCATACCAATGCAACAATCACACACTCACGCGCACACACACAAACACACACACACACACACAAACACACACACAAACACACACACACAAAGAACGTACCGACACAACAGACAAGAGAACTGATATTGGTGATATATGTTTTATGACACCACCCCCGTAGTTACTCCATTCAAGCAGAGATGCCTTTTAACAAGTATTTACATGTTGGCCAGCAATATTGGCTGAGAGAAGTTCAATCATTGTAAATTGCAATCTAACTTTTCGAAAATCAATAAACAGCATAAAATTGCCATTGCACCTTGCACTGCAAACAAGTTAACAATACACACTGCAAAAAGCGTATCTTATCGATTTTTAGAATCGATAACAAATAATGATTTCTTAGAATGGCACAAGGTCTCGGTCCACCCTATAAAGGAATTGCACTGTCAACAACATCGATCCCAATATATACCTTTTCTTTTTTGCTTCGTTTTTTCGACCAGTTGCGGAAATATGTTGACTCTGGCAGGTTTTGAACATCTAACGTAAACAAATGAAACTATAGTTGAGCAGTTAGTTTGGCTTTCGACTATTTCTGTCACTCAATAAACATTTATGGTCGATGTATAAACGCATCTTAATACTGGACTTCCGAAAGCTCATTACACATTAATCCACAACCATTAAAATACGTTAATTTATGATCATTAAAATCACGTTAATTCTGATTATTAAAATCACATTGACTCCAACCCATTAAAAACACGTTAATTTGTGACGTTTAATGGTTTCAAATTTTGGCAAAAGTCTAGCAATTTTAGAGGAAGTAGTAGCTGATTTACATCGACCCCAGTGCTCAGTCGATACTTATTTTATCGACCCCTGGAGATGAAAGGCAAAGTCGATGTCAGGGCCGATGGTAAAAAGCCGAGGGAAATGCTGTTGAGCATTCTGTCCGGCACGGTAACGAATTTGCCAGCTTATTGTCCCTCAGTGACGTATATCACGTTAATATATCATTGATATCTAATTTTGTTCAGTACTATCAAAGCTAATTGTTGACTAATCGTAGCATATTAATTAATCCTCGTTATTTCCGAGAAATTAGGAAAATCTCTGACCAAAAATAACAAATTAATTTCTGGTTTCTAATAATGTTGATATTCGACTATGTCATGGTACTCTTTAGGCTCATTGAAGTAGCGTGTAAGTGGCTGAGTATTCCACAGACACGAATACTCTTAATATATTTCTCAGGTGAAATCAGCAATAACTAGGCCAGACCTTTACATTGCAATCTATCAGATGGGTTTCTATACAGTTTCCACCTGTCCTAGTTTTATTTACAAGCAAAGTCGAAGTAAGGCTATAGAAAGTGATACGCCACGGAGCGTTAACGAAATCGAGGTCTAATAATTGTGAAGAAGCTTCTTTTTTTTTTCTTTTAAATCATTCAGTCATACTTTAGCTACAATTAAAATAGTTACTTTTACCATTTTTAAAGCATTCTCAAAAGTCTGAGAAGTAATTACGTGACGAAAAAGAAAATGTCTAATATTATTTTGAATCATTGTTTAAATCATTATTTTAATCATTTCAGCAACTCTGAGACAATTTACAACCTCTTTCGATATAACTGAACCACCTCTACAAAGACATTTATGTAAAATATTAGGCACGAGTTGTATGCAAAATAGAAAACTATTAAATAACAATTTAGCTAAGATTGATTAATTTAGTGCGCTTTGAAGTTTCGTGAACATTTCGCTCATGCTGATTATATATA
>NC_068994.1:29860768-29863197 GCF_001194135.2 Octopus bimaculoides
TATATATATATATATATATACATGCAAACAGAAAGAAAGTAAAGACTGAAGATTTTCAGACGATGAATATTTAAGTATAAATGTATAGGAAAGATTTTTCTCCTGATATTTATGAGGGCTTCGTCATAAAGACCGCACAAGCCCTAAAGTAAATAGAATGAGATGGGCCAACGCCCATCTCCATCCAAGGTAAGTAAAATTATTTCTCAATGTAGGGTGTTTAAATGTTCATGGCCTGGAGTTGAATTGGAAACAAGGGCGTTTCCTCAATGACCTCATGTCGTATAGATTGGATGTGATAGTAGTTACAGAAATCTGGGTGAATGGACCGAGAGGCTTTTCCCCACTCCTAAACGGCTACGAGAAATTTTTTTCTTCAGGCCAGCCTGGAGGGGGTAGTTGCGGTTCTATTCAGGAAAAATTTGAGTTTAGAGATAAGAGTAATCTTTGTTGATCCGGAAGGCAGGCTGGTCGTCCTTGACGTGACGCACAGCAGTGATAAGTCTTTCAGGCTGGTGGCTGTTTATGCCCCTTCGAGGGCTGGACATTCACACGCGTAGATTGTGTTGGTTCATGTGTAGATAGGACGGGAAAACCGTGCATCCTCGATCTGCTTATGCATTTCCAGCTGGCAGATCAGTATAGACTAGAACACCTGGACGCTCCATTGTGGACATGGATGAATAACAACGGGTCTTCTAGGTCTTATATAGATAGGTTTTTCGTTAGACATATAGATCAAGATTTAGTTAGATGTCCACGGTTTCATTACGTCAACTACAGTGACCACAAGCTTGTGACCAGTATATTTTGTATTAATATATATCTATATATCTTAAATAGAATTTATAACAATATATGCTTATGTAAAAGAAGTTGATTGCCTAATTTGAGTTTTTTGTTTTAATTCTTATGCGCACACACATATATAGCAGACGACATTTCCGGAAAGCTTATCCACGCATGCACAGGGACTGGTTCCGGAGGGAATACAGGAAGAGTCTCATGCGCATGCGTGGTCATTCGACATCCAAGCTTCGCGCGGTTTTTGACTCTCTTTCTCGGCCGGCCGACGAAGAGCCAAGACGTTGTAGCAGTCTCTCTCCAACATTCCAACTCTGGAGACAGCATCTCCAACATTCCAACTCTGGAGCTAGACAAATAACCACTCAACATCATTGACGGCGTCTCAGCAACCAAAGGGCGAAGTGCTGCCTATTTCCTCTGTAAATAAATATTGTTGTGTTGATAGTTCAGAATCTGCGTTCCGTTGTTTCTTCAAGAAATTTAATGTACGGAAGCTGGTACACCTAATGGTGTATAACCACTTTCCTACATATGTACTATATATATATATATATATATATATATATATATATATATATATATATATGTGTGTGTACATATATATGTATATATATGTATATATGCATATATATATGTATATATGTATATATATGTGGGCATGTATTTGTGTACATATTTATTTGTATATTTGTATGCGTGTCTATATGTGTGTGTATTTGTATGTATGCTTGTGTTTATGTGGATACGCATGTCGTTTTATGTGTGCGTTTTGCAAGCTGAACGAAGTATCTAACTTTCGCTAGATACTTATAGGAATGCTAATCATTTCACTTTCTCTACTTCTATCTATTTTCCCTCTCTCTCTCTCTCTCTCTCTCTAATTTCTGTTTCTTTTTCTTCTTTTCTCTTTTTCTTTCTCCTCCACTTGTTATTCTCTGATTTTTCCCCTTTCATTCTCTCGCCTGTAATAACTAAGTTGTATAAGCATACACCAGGAGGTTTTATGTGCGTGCATGTGTGTGCATGCATACATGTATATGCATTTGTATATATTTGTGTTTTGCCTATGTATGTCTGTATATGTACGTAGCCATGTACCAACGCCTGTATATTTTGTGTATATACGTATGTTATAGATTGTTTGATATGTGTATGTATTTCTAAATGCATATGTATTTTAGCGTGAAAGTTTTTAAAACATATATCTTTTAATTTGTTATTATTTTTACAACCAATTATTTATCCTGGGTATTCAGGCTTTTTTCTTTCTGCATAAGCTATTTTTGATTTAAGGCTTTCTTTTGATTTTTATAACATGATTTTAAACCGCAACCGTAATTTCATGCAACCGGTTATTGAAAAGACCGTTTGTTGAAAGGACCAATGAAACAAAACCATTTTGAAATGTGTATCTATCAAAGTAATTGTATTTCTGCATTTAACTTGCTCCATTCTAAACAAAACTGTCCGATGAAAGGGAATGTGAAACTCTGAGGAACAGTTTTTGTGATATTTTTGCTGCTTTTTAATAAAGCACTATTTTTCCAACCTGTTTCGCATTTATGTGGTTACTCTGGTATATCTATCTATATATATATATGTGTGTGTGTGTGTGTGTGTGT
>NC_068994.1:29863410-29864092 GCF_001194135.2 Octopus bimaculoides
ATATATACGTACATATGTATATATATAAATCCACATGTCTATATATATGTATATATATATGTATATATGTATGTATATATATATATTTTTATCTAGTTTCAGCTCACGAGCTGTGGCCATGCTGGGGTACCACCATTTGGTGTTGCTACATAATTTCACTTCACGAATGCTTTTTAGGAATTGACATTTGGTGCATGAAGGAGTTTGATGCCGCTGCCCTCATCTGCACCTCCTGCCGCGAAGTTGTTTCATCTGGAATACTTGACAGTAAGAGGTCTAGCTTAATTTTGAAGACACCTACATCCACTCCATGCAGGTCTCTCAGATCCTTCGGGGGTAATATTGAAGAGCTGTGGACCTCTGAAGCCCAGGCTATTGCAATATCTTATCTTACATCTTGATGACAAATTTAGAGTCCTTGACACTATGCAGTGGCACCCAATTCTAGTATTTGTGTAACTCTCGATGCCAAAGTTTGGGACAAGTCCTTCCAGGATCTTCTAGATGTATATTATCGCATATCTTTCTCGCCTACACTCTAAGGAATAGAGTCTTAATCTCATGAGTCTTTCACAGTAGCTATTTATGCTGCATAGAGGCTATCTTCTTCGTGTATATATGTATATATACGTATACATATATATATGTACATATGTATATATATATATATATGCATATATAT
>NC_068994.1:29864192-29868771 GCF_001194135.2 Octopus bimaculoides
AGCTAGTGACAGTGGCTCTCCGAGTGACCGTGGGCATGTCCAGAAGGGCATGTATGTATATATATGTATATAAATGTATGTACTTACATATATATGTACATATATATATATATATATACATATGTCACCTTTTGCAACAAAACCAACGAGCTGATAGTAGTTGTGTTGTATAGGCTACCTCAAACACTCAAACTGCACTTTAATGAATGCCTCAACAGCATTAAGTGCTTTATTCAACAGTGCCATTCTAATAACATAATTATGATGGGAGATTTTAATCTATAATGTGTTGATTGGTTTACCAACAGTTTGAAATCGGGTACTCCCACCTCAACTACTGACAAAGAAGTAGTAGAGTCACTTCTCGAGTTTATGAATGAGTTTTTCTTGTCCTTACATTAAGATAGAACATTTTAGACCTTGTGTTTAGTAAACACACTAACACAATACACAATATTTCAGTGGAAAAAACCCTTCTTTCAGACCATGACAGGGTTCTTTGTAACCTGAGATTCCACCAGTCAAAAGCTAACCCTAGTGACCTCTCTCCAGCCCACCCATTTGATACCATGAATCTCTATGATGCCGACTGGGATGCAACCATAGACGATCTATCACATGTTGACTGGTCTTTCACACATACATGCACTTCCTCCAGCATAAAAATATCTTGGCAGATCTTTGTAGACACTGTCACAAACATATGTACTAAACACACCACCAAGACCTGTGAACGAAACTAAGTGCAGAATTCCCCAAACCAGAAAAACGATTATCAGAAAAATAAAAAGAACAAACAAAAAAAAATAACAAACCAAAATACTGCCAACAGCCACACATGTATTCGACGGCAATCAGTTTGCTCGAAAAAAAAAAAAAATAACCAACAATGCATGGAGACCATTATCAATAATCTGAGAATAGCTGAGGAGAAATGGGCCATTGAGAAAATCATACTCAACCCCAAAGTGTTCTCTTTTGTGAAAAAACACAAGGTCACTGTCTCCACTGTTGGCCCTCTAATTGATGAAAATGGCAATCTCCAAGATAATGCCAAAACCATGAGTGAGATAGTGCAGAAACAGTACTGCTCTGTTTTTAGCAACCCTGATATGGCCAGTCTGGACTGTATCTGTGATATTAATCCTTAATACACTATATCGGACATAACGTTTGGCGCCCCTGATGTCTTAGCAGCAATAAACGAAATTAAACAATTCAGCAGTAAGCTCGATAATTGGTGGAGGAACTCTTGCTAATAGGTGGAGGAACTCACTGGATGCTGGTTATATTCCTGAAAACTTTCTGTCTCAGTCTGTTGTTTCTGTTTTCAAAAAGGGAAACAAATCCCTTGCAGTGAACTATCGGCCGATCTCGCTCACCTTTCATATCATGAAGGTATTTGAGAGGGTGGTGAGATCACGGATAACCCACTTTCTTGAAAGTAACAGACTACTGAACTCCAACCAACATGGGTTCTGTAATGGAGGGAACTGCTTAACGAAGCTCCATCCATCACCTAGATGACATTTTGAGAGCTTTGGGAGAGGGCTCGAATACTGATGTCATCTACCTTGATTTCAGCAAGGCTTTGACAGGGTGGATCATAAGATCCTCTTGAAAACACTATCCAATATTGGTATCTCTGGAAAGTTACTACAATGGATCAAGTGTTTCTTGACAGGCAGAACCCACCAAGTTACTTTCAAAGCCATTTGATAAAGTGAAACGTGCTTCTCTAATGTGGAACCTGTGTTTGTCTTTTGCTACACAAATACTTAATTCGAGGTCGAACTTCAGATAAATACACGGATTTAATTTTCAATTGAAAGGAGACGATTTCTGTTTTTGCTCTTGATACTTGTTAAATAAGAAAGGGCTTGCTCACGCATGTAAGAGGTTGAAAACTGCAGCAATATGTTTATTGCTTTCCTATGAATGGCAGGATACTCTTCTTTCACAGAAATCCAAAACTTGTTCAGAGATAGGTCTGTAAATCTTATTTTGATTGTACGATCACACTGCAGCCTACAAAGTTCTTCCTCTTCTTTTAATGTCAGGTTTTCAGGATGACCAAAAGATTTAGAGTATGGATCCCTCACCCAATCATATACCTGCGTTGAAAGGGAAGGAAAGTAATTTTCAATTCTGATATATAGTCCATCCAGGTGGGATTCAATAAGACTCGAAATTTTCTGATATCCCTTTACACTTTTAAGCCCATGAAGTAGCGGATCATCTCAAAATTTCCTTTTGCTACATGTTTTTTCCACACATTCACTTTTCTTTTAAATGCAAGAATTTTATCACTTGAAGCCAGTATATTTTCTCTGGGGCTTTGCAGTGACTTGTTCAGTTGATTCATGTGATGAAAAATATCTGATAAGTAGCTTAGCCTCTGCAGTCATGTTTCATCTTCAAAGCACTAAGCAAAATCTTGCTTATTGGTTTCTTGAAAGTATTTCTGCAACTCATCTCTCAGCTCAAACGCCCTATGTAAAACTTTTCTTCTAATCAGCCACCGGATTTCCGTATATAGCAATAGATTTATGTGTTCTTTGTTCAGGCATTCACACAGTCTTTTAAACATTCTGGAGTGAACTGGTCTTTGTTTAATAAAGTTGACCATTTTTGTAGTATCGTCAAAAACTTTTTTCAATTCATTTCCAAGTGATTTTGAAACCAAAACCTCTCTGTGAAGAAAGTAGTGTGTTGAAATTATATCAGAATTTTCTTGTTTTACAAGAGAAACAAAACCTTTTATGGAGCCAACCATTGACGGGTCGCCATCAGTACAAATGCCAACACAGTCCTTCCAGGAGAGATCTCTTGTTTTTCAGATATGAGGACAAAATGTTGAATACATCTATTCCTTTGCTTGTCTGAGACAGTTCTTTGCAGCATAGGAAATTTTCTTGAATTTCACCCTCATTGACAAATCTTACAAAAGCTACGTGACAATTATTGGTAAGATCTGTTGACTCATCATACTGAATAGAAAAACTGTCACGCAAAACTTCTTCAATGTCATGTGCTATGTTATCAATGTGTCGACTTATTGTACTATCTGAAAGTGGAACATTTTCAATTTCTTGTAGTGCATTTTGCCCAAGCATTTTACCGACTATAATTTTACAAGCTGGCAGTATTAAGTTCTTACCAACTGTGCGACTTTTCCTTTTCTGTGCAAAAATTTCTGCTACCAAATAACTTGCTTCTAGAGCCTTTTCACTGACGTTAACTTTACTCACAAAAGCTGTACTCTGTTTCTTCTGAGATTCCAACAGCCTTTAAAAAAAATCATATGACTGTTATTTGTTGTGAAGTGTCTTTTTAGTTTAGCTGGAGGCATTGCTGCATTTGGAAGTTGTTTGCCACAGACGACACACAATGGAATGGGAGAGCTTGGATCACCGGTCCACGTGAAACCCATTGATAAGTAACTTTCATGGTAAAGACACATTTTCTTTCTTTCCGTTGTTGAACTACTAGTGCAGTGGAATTGGTCAGGAGACTGTGGCTCTTCATCATTAGCCTCATCCGAATTTACTGAATGTTTCCTCTTCAAAAAACCACCACATTGGGTTATTAGGTATTTCTGTAAAAATAAAGAAAAGAAATACAGGGTGTCCATAAATTACAGACATCACTAAATATATCCCCAATGGTTGTTATATTTTTTTGATAACATAATAGGTTAGATAGGATGATGTCTATATTATTAAGTTACAATAACCAATAATATGTTGTGCATGCATATTACGATCATGTAATTAGCATTAGCTTATCTCACTCTTTCTCGTGGAAACCCTAGGAACCTTTTGCGGAACTCTAGGGTTCTGGGAAACCCCGGTTGAGAAACGCTGCCTTAGATAGTGAAAGGTTAATCACTATAAAAAATATGCATCTCAGTAATACAAAAATATCACAGTTTCATCGATTTGTAGTGTATTTCACTGACTTGGGAGTATCAGATTAATAAAGCCAAGAAATTAACTCTGTTTTTTTTGTAAGATGTAAATAAATATTGATTGATAGCTTAATTGATTCAGGTTTTGTTAGTAGGCAGTACAAGTTATTACGGAAGAATAGTTTTCTCTCGTACGTGCTTGAATGTGTTGAGACAAGATAGAAGTACTTAATAACCTTTTACAAAATTTCCAATGGTTCAATTTGTTTCCGGAATGTATCAGTTTATAATGTTTTAAGTTTCTTTTCATTATGAAGTCTTTTTATGCAAATTTTTGGCTGTAGCAAAAGGACCCAGCCAACCAGTCAGTCCCTAACAGTTCTGGTCGGCTTAGGGTTAGGGTTAGAATTAGGGTTAGGTTAGGTTAAATGAAACAATAAAATTAACAAATACATTTCTCTGAAAAGGAAAACATTTAATAGGCTTATGGGAGCTTCTAAATCAAGATCTGGTTCGGCAATGAATATTAAAAACAATAATAATCATTTCTATTATAGGCACAAAGTCTGAAATTTTGTGGGAGGGGGCTAGTCGATTAGATCGACCCAGTACGCAACTGATACTTAGCTTATCGACCCCAAAAGGATAAAAAGTAAAGTCAACCTCGGC
>NC_068994.1:29869214-29878320 GCF_001194135.2 Octopus bimaculoides
TTATTATTTTGATACAAGGCCAGTAATTTTGAGGGGTGGGGAAGTTTATTTCAGTGCTCGATTGGTACTTATTTAAATCGACCTTGGAAAGATGAAAAACAAAGTCGACTTAGGCGAAATTTGAACTTAGAACATAAAGATGGACGAATTGCTGCTAAGCGTTTTTTCCGGCGTTCTAACGACTCAGCTTGCCGTCTTAATAATAATAATAATAATAATAATAATAATAATAATAATAATAATAATAATAATTCACACGATGACATGGTCATTTAACAGTTCCCCCCACCCCTATGTGTAAGCCTTTTTTAGTACTTTCTATGTTTGCCAAAACTTTGAGATGTTTATAAATTTTTATGTTCTAAGTACGATGTGATTTGCCTTAGATAAATCCCTTCATCGTAAATACGATGGGGTGTTTATAGATAGAATACTCTAGCTTCTTAAAACTGTGAAATGTTGTTTATAAATTTCGATATCTTAGTTGTGGTAGTCCCAACTTGCCGACGCTACGTTCAAAAATCATCTACCATCATTTGTTGTCTAAAGAAATCGGGGGAGACAATATTAGAACCACTCGGTTCTATTACTATAATTAATATATATATTACTATATTAATATAATTATAGTAATAATTGTGAAACTATAGTTGTGAACTAGGAAATAATAAGTTAGGGATTATAGTAGTAATAGTGAAATTATAATAGTGAACAAGGATTACCCAGAATCATTAACAAGTGACTTTGTGAAAATGTCAAGTCATTGGCGACTAAACCGGCAACTTCACTAAGCTTTCTTGGTGAGGAGGGTGGATTTTCGACACCATGTGGGATTAACAACAAAACCTGGCAAAAAGTAAAGGAACTAAAAAATTCAATGGTCATTCCGAAAACGGGTAGACAGAACTCGTAAGCCTTGGTTGGCAGTCTGTCTAGGAGAAGGAACACTCTGATTTAAAACTGGGGTAAATAGGACTCCTTAGTCATAGTGGTGAAAACCTGTCAGTGTCCAATGGCTCCATGCCTGGGATGAAGGCGAATGAACTGCGAACCGGGACTTACCTCCGGAGTAATATTTGAATGAAGATACGGGACCAACTGACGCTCACCTATTTCCTAGTTAGAATCAGGTTCATGGTCCGCAGCACACAGAAATGCGAAGGGAATAGGCCCAACTTATGGGTAGTAAGAGATCTGCAGTCTTGGTTGACTCCTTCACCAAACCAACAGGAGAAGTGTGAGAAAAGGCGAGCATCTGGTGCCTTCAAATAACCTGTGCTCCGGGTAGGCTGTACTCGTTAGCCTTGGGTGGTAATCAGCCTAAGAGAAGGTTCGCTCTGAGTCCAAAACCAGAGGAGAAAGGACCCAGCCGCCTTGGTGGACTACCTTGATAGAGATGGTGCCTCGATAAAAATACCGGTTGGTAGTAACCTAAAAACACACCTCATTTGTGAGTGAAAATGCCAAGCAAAATAAATGAGGATAACGGTGTGAACGGGACTGGAAACAATGGTGAAGGTGCTGCACTCGGAAGGTGCTCCACTGTGCAGCAGGGTGGACCCGGTCGTAATCCAGTAACTGCTAGCCATGCTTAAAAGACACAGGTGGAGTAAACATGATGGTTATGGAGTGTTACTACCGAAGCTCCCCAGTGGATGCGAATGGCATGCCTGTCAGAGGGTACAGAAAACGAATGCACAGTGAATAGAAGGCAATGAAACTGTTCGAAATTACTGAACTGAGATTATGTGACCAAGCAAGAGCAATACGAAAGAATGGATGGTTAACAGAACTGGAGTTAGAAGCTATTAAAAGAAGGATATCGGGTGAGGTTGCGCATGCGAGAAATGAAAGTGGTATAGTGGAAGAGATGGAGAGTTGTTCGCAAGAATATAATACCGTCAATCGTGAAAGAATTGAGATCAGTGACTACTTAAATAATGAAGATCGATTAATAATAGACAGAATTTTGGATCTACTAATCACAGATGGGACAGAATTTGTGTGCGACTTTAAGAAGACTAACCAATGGAGACTAAATCAAGAGACGAATAAAGTCAATATTGTACTGAGTCATATTGAACCAAAGAACATTAATCTTTTCAAGGCTGCTAGTAGGTGGAAAGGACGGGTTTGAGAACTACTGAGAATAAAACAGCGACGGATAGAAGAGGAAATAAACGACCCTTGGGGAAAAGGAGAATTTCTGAAGATATAAACTCCTTGAACAGTGTGGTGTCAATACTTGTCAGGAAAAGAAATGGAGAACTTAAGACTGAATGGAAATTCGAAAAAGTTAGTAAGATGTATGGTGTAGATACAAACGGCCTGAATGATGTAATTGAAGAACTGAAGCAGCGCATACATGCAAAAAAGCAAAGCTAAGTTTGAACAACAGATTAAGCAATACTAGTAAAACAAATTGTTTAGAACCAATCAAAAAAGATTTTATCAAGAGATTAATGACGATAAAACAAGTGAAAGATTAGTCCCTGATGCTGATGAAAGTCAACTTTTTGGGGGTAAGATATGGAGTAAGCAAGAACAACATAATACTACAGCTGAATGGCTCTGCAGCAAAAAAGCTTATCCCCAGCAAGAGGCTGTCCACTTCACAGAAGACAGTATCAGAAATACGAGTAAAAAGATAAGCAATTGGAAAGCAGCAGGACCTGATTGTGTACAAGGATTTTGGATAAAAAAGTTCAGTAGTTGCCATAAATTGATCGCAGAACAATCTAATGCATTGAACAATTGAGAAGATGAAATTCTGGGCTGGTTGACAAAAGGACGAACGGTGGTGTGCCCGAAGAATGCATCAAAGGGAAATGTTGCTGACAATTACAGACTAAATTTCTGCTTCCCGTTAATGTGGAAGTTACTGCCAGGAGGAATAGCAGAACTATATAAATTTCTTGATGAGAACGCTATATTACCGCCGGGGCAATGCAAGATTGTAAACAAAGGAGAACAAATCTGGGAATGGCCTGGATTAACTATCGCAAAGCTTATGATATGATTCCACATATCATAGACCATCAAGTGCTTAGATCTGTTTGGAATTGCGAGGAATGTAACGTGTTTCCTGAAGAGAAGAATGGTGGGATGGAAAACTGAACTGACATCTTACGGAAAATGTTTGGGCACCCTGGGTATTAAAAAAGGGATTTTTCAGAGCAACAGCCTATCTCTGTTGCTTTTCTTTCTCTACATGATATCCCTGACCTTGGTACTCAGGAAAACGAACCTGGGGTATCAACTAAAGAAAAAATGATAAACAATCAACCACCTCCTCTTCATGGATGATTTGAAACTGTATGGCAAAGATGAGTTCCTTGGTGAACACGGTCCACTGTTTTAGTACTGATATTAGAATGGAATTTGAACTCAAGATGTGCGGTGTAATCTATCTAAAAAGAGGCAAGGTACAGTCCCTGGCACGGATAGAATTACCGGATAGATACTTGATTAAGCAAATTGAAACGGAAGGATACAAATACCTCGGTGTATTAGAGCGCAACGAGATAATGGAAAAGGAAATGAAAGAGCAACTGAGGATGGGGTATTTCCGAAGACTGAGGTTGGTGTTGAGCTTAAAATTGACTGGATGGAATAAAGTCCAAGCAGTTAATACGTGAGTGATAACATCACTTCGGTATGGAGCGGGAATTATAAAATGACAAAAGAGAGAAATGAAGAAAATGGATACCAAGACCAGAAAAATGTTAACAGTACACGGAGCCTTCCACCTTACGAGTGACACCGATAGGCTGTATTTGTCCAGAAGAAAAGGTGGGCGAGGTTTGATCAGTTGCCAGAACTGTATCGAAGCAGAGGAAAACAGCCTAAGGTGGTATATAAGAAATGCCGTGGAACCACTGTTGAAACACACGAAGAACGCCGGTGTCATCAAAACTGAAAATTGTGTAACTAAATAAACATTTAAACAAGAAATGCACAAAAAAAAGAAGAAAGAAAAAAGAAAAAAACATGGAAGGAAAAATGTACGGTCAGTTTGCAAGAGATGAGAACGCCAAGACAGATACAGAGGACCGGTGGCTATGGATGAAGAGGAGGGACCTGAAGATAGAGACAGAAGCACTTATATGCGCAGCTCAGGAACAACTGTTAAGGATCAATTATATGAAATGCAAAATTAACAACACTACCGATAGTGACAAATGCAGAACGTGTGGTGAGAGGGGTGAAACGGTATGGCAGAACGTTAGCGAATGCCTGAAATTGGCACAATGCGAATACAAACGACACCATGACAATGTGGCAAGAACGATACATTGGGAGCTCTGTGGAAATCACGGCCTACAAAGAGCAAAGACGTGGTATGAGCAAACCTCAGAAGGAGTCACCGAAAATGAGAACTGCAAAATCCTGTGGGATGTAATGATCCAGTGCGATCACCTGACCGGACATAGGAAACCGGACATTGTTGTGGTGAATAAAATAGCAAGAACGTGCATGATAATCGACATAGTATGCCCCGGTGACAACAGGATCAATGTGAAAGAAGAAGAAAGAATTAACAACTATGATGATTTAAAGTAGGAAATACGAAGGTTGTGGTCAATGAAGAGAGTAGACGTGATACCAATAGAAAACGGTGCACTTAGAAGTATCAGCATTCAACTACCAGCATGGCAAGTGTGAAGGTAGAACACATACAAAAGTCAGCATTGCTTGGAAGCATGACCAGTAAACAATTGCCACTTTAGTCTGCTGGCTGTGGACAGCTGAGACTTTCCATCATACCTAGCAAAATAAGCTGTGAGTTTTCATATAACATTAATAATGATAATATATAAATAAGTAAATAAATAAATAAATAAATAAGATCATGATAATAATAATAACGGACGAACGTTATCTTACCTCAATTTATGAGAGACAGGAGTTTCCAAAGGAACTCTGATTGTAACAACGAAAATGAAGATGGACCTTTAAGGGAAAGCCTCTCGCTTGGCAGTGGTTCAGTAAAGATGCAGAATGACCACAGCTGTTATCCGAATACAGCATCAGCAGATAATAGAGTAAGGAAGAGGATGTGGACCAGCGAAGAAAACAGGATAGTGATGCAGTGCTATTTAGAAAGTAAACCTAAAATAAGGGGCTATATAAAATGGATGTTAACACTTTGGGTAGAGAAGGGTTTGTTTAAAGTGACTGAGCAGAGATTAGTAGATCAAGCTAATGCTATTATGAGAAGAAAGTGGATGACAGAATTGGAGGTAGAAGAGATCACAAGAGAACTGGAAAAGAAAGACCAGGCAGTAGGAAAGACAAAGAACAACATAAGAGAGACGGCTCAAACCAAAGAAGAACCTAAGGGAAAAATAATAATAGTGCTACCAATAAAGAAGGGACAACTGGCACCAGTGACTTAAGGAATTTAAGTGAGGAAGATCAGAAGATTTTAGATGAGTTGCAGGAAGTAATGAGTAAAGAAGTAAGAAATTCATTGCCAGCATTAAAGAGAACCAAAAGAAGGAAGCTGCTAGATATGACTAGGAAAATAATTCAGTAGGATATATATTAAAATATAGGAGATGCTAACTTACTGATCTGTGCAGGAGGGGCAGTAGCCACTAGAAGATTAGATATATCACAAGGAAAGATTAAAAAAGAGCAAATGGGGAAAAAAAGACTACAAAATAAAGTGAAGACTTTAAGACAAGATCTGAGTAGAATAGAAGCCTGGAAACTGAACAAGTTAGGAAACACAAGATGCAAATCTTCCCTCGAGGAAAGATACTTAATCGAAGAGAAAGGATCTGGGACAGTAATAGAAGAGTTGAAACAACATATCATAGCAATAGTAGGCAAGCTCTCCAGATATCAGAAAAGAATAGTTCAGTATCAACAGAATAGATTATTTGAGACAGATCAGAGGAGATTTTTTAACTAAATAAATAGCGGAGAAAAAAGTACTGAAGGTGAGAAACCTAATGCTGAAGAAGCTAGAAAGTTCTGGAGTAATATTTGGGATAAGCCAGTCAATGATAATGGAGATGCAGTATGATTAAAGAAAGTGAAGGAGGAAGTAGTGAGTGAGAAGCAGCCAGATATAAGACTAACTAGGGCATTAATGAGTAAAATGTTAGGAAAAGTGCCGAATTGGAAGGGTCCAGGACCAGATTTACTTCAAGAGTACTGGCTAAAGAAATTTAGTAGTTTACATGGGAGGCTGAGTGAACAACTTGCCTTAATGGAGGAATAATACCAGATTGGATGACTAGAGGGAGGACAATACTCATTATAAAAGATAAAAACAAGGGCAATACAGCTAGCAACTATAGATCAAGCATTAGTGTGGAAACTGTTAACAGGAATGCCTTCAAAAAGCATTTACGAGCACCTTAACAACCAGAACTTACTGCCAGAAAAACAGAAAGGTTGCAGGAGGAAGACAAGAGGAACGCATGATTTATTATACATAGACAAAACAGTTCTAAATGAGGTAAACGCTAGAAAAAATTTAACAATAACGATAGCATGGATAGATTATAGGAAAGCCTATGACATGATCCGACACTCATGGATAAGTAAATGTTTTAGCATAAAGGATCGCAGGTAAGGCCAAGACAATGCGAAATAAATAAATGCAAGGTAAATTACAAGAAAACAAAGATATGATTTCGTTTATTTTCTTGAAAATGGGGTCATAACTCCGAAATATTGAATACAAGGTAAGTCTACGTTAATTCATATATTTGTTTTCTTGTGATTTACCTTGCATTTACTTCGCATTGCTTTGGCCTTACCCACGATCCTTTATACAGTATATGCTACGCAATGCTAAATAGTAATTATTCCATTAAAATGTTTTAGTATATACAGTATAGCAGGCAACATAAAATTAATCAGCATTAGCATGAAAAAATGGAAAGTAGATCTCTACTCAGGTGACACATTCTTAGGGAATGTTAATATCAAGAGAGGAATTTTCCAGGGGTACTAGTTGTCCTCTTTAATACTTGTGTTATGTTTGATCCCCTTGAGTTTAGTATTAAAGAAGATAAAGGCAATATATCAGTTCAGAATGGCATAGATAAATATGCAATATTAGTCATGAGAAGGGGACAGGTAGTCAACAGCAAAGGCACCCAATTACCAGATGGCCAGACATTAAAATCATTGAAAGGAGGAGAGAGTTATAAGTATCTATGAGTATTAGAATCTGACAAAGTACTAACTATAGAAATGAAAACGAAAATTGAGAAAGATTACATCAGAAAGGTGAAGAAGCTAATGAAGTTAAAACTAAATAGACCGAATCTATTGAAGACTGTAAATGATTGGGCAGTGTCATTACTTAGATACTCAGCAGCTTTTGTAGATTGGACAAAAACTGCATTAGCAAAGCTAGACAGAAAAACTAGAAAGGAATTCAATATGAATGAAGGACCCCACCTATGGGCAAGAATAGCAAGATTATACTTACCTAGAAAGGAAGACAGAAGAGGGTTAATATAAGTAGAAGACTACATGGAGTCAGCTAAAGTAGATATAGAGTCATATGTAGGTAATAGTGGAGAAAGTGTATTAAAAGCTGATTAGAGTCACAGTAACAATTAGGGAAATCAAAAACCCAAACGAAGTTAAAAATCAGAAATAAGAACAGAAATTATCTGACTGGCAGGAGAAGGCATTGTATGGTAGATTCCTAAAGATAGTTGCAGGAAATAGTAGTTAGTGAGACATGGCTATGGTTGCAAAAAGGAAAGCTGAAAAGAAAGAAAGACAGTTTGTTATTAGCAACACAGGATCAAGCATTAAGGACTAATTGGATAAAAGCCTAGATAGACAAAAAAACAAGTAGATTCCCAATGTAGATTATGCAAATCAAAAAAGGATAGCGTTACTCAGATAGTAAGTGAATGTAGCATGCTGGCACAGAAAGAATACAAGAAAATACATGACAACCCAGGGAGAGTAATCCACTGGGAGTTATGTAGAAAGCTAAGATTTGAACGTACTGATGAATGGTATGAACATGAACCTAGTAAAGTACTAGAAAGTAAGAAATACAAGATGTTGTGGGACTTTAATATTCAGACTGACAAAGTAATAGAAACTAGAAGGCCTGATTTAGTAGTGTCTAAGTATTTAGGAGTATTAGAATCTGACAAAGTACAAACTATAGAAATGAAAAAGAAAATAGAGAAGTAGTACATCAGAAGGGTGACGAAGGTAATGAAGCCAAAGCTAAATGGCTCGAATCTAGTGAAGACTGTAAATACTTTACAGTCCCAAATGATAAAAAAAATCAATATGAGTGGTATAGAAAAAATAGCAAAGCACCAGAACCTAGCCATTGAATTACAAAGACTATGGAAAGTGCAGATAAAATATATCCCAGTAGGGATATATGGGTGTATTGGTAACTATCTCTAAAGATTTGAACAGATGGATAGAGGAAATAGGTATAAAACACAGTTTAGTACATCTCCAGAAAACTGTTATTAGGGACAGCAAGGATATTTAGGAGGGTTCTTGGCATCTAAAGTTACTTGTTGTAGGCCAATAGGATTTTTTTCTTTTCCAACAATCTAATTTGTTGTATGTATCTGAAAATAATTATAACAAGAGTACACAGAGAGCCCAAACCTCCGCCAAGGCAACACCAACGTCTTCTCAACGATTATCTGAAATAAATTCGACTGTTCTCACAAACGAGAACACTAAAAATGAACTCGACCGCTCTCAAAAATTAAGTAAAAAAAAAAACGAAAAATAATCCAGAATCCTTGTCCGGTACCGGATCTATCCCAAGATCTAATCACTTCGTGCCAGTTACGAGGCCAAACATCCTTGAAAGTTTCATCCGAATCCATCCAGCAGTTCTTGAGATGTCTTGTCCACGGACAAACAAACAAACACGACTAAAAATAATACCTCCGCCTTCACTATGGCGGAAGTTATAATAATCCTTTCTACTATAGGCATAAGGCCTAGAATTTTAGGACAGGAGTCAACTCAATTACATCAATTCCATTGCTCAACTGGTACTTATTTTATCAACTCCAAAAGACTGAAAGGCAAAGTCGACCTCAGGGCATTTGAACACTGAATGTTAAGTCGGGAAAAATAC
>NC_068994.1:29879736-29881684 GCF_001194135.2 Octopus bimaculoides
AAGTACTAAGTAACAGTATTTTTGCCTGCATACTGTATCTAAGTAAGTTAATGTGGTTTGTTTTGTATTAGTGGTAAACAGGAAACTAACTTTATTACTGAATCATAAAGCAACAACAACAACAACAATACAGACAAAGAAACTGGTTGACGTGGGTTAGCTGAGGATTGAAGTTCCGTAAAGTGCTGAAGTGTTTCGGTTGAAATTTGTTAAAGAGAGAAAAAAAGGGAGAAAGAGACAGAAAGAAAGGGAGAGAGAGAAAGAGAGAGAGAGTGGAGAAAAATGGCAGGTAAGCTGTGAAATTTATTGAAGTGTATTTTATATTTGTTTGTTTATTGCTTATTCATGGCGCCCACAGAATTTTGCAGGATGTCCAAAACCAGTGGTGAGAAGAGAAAAAAGTAGAAGACGAAACCTTGTCTTTTTAGATGAAGGGACAGAGAGCAGCGCTAGTTTTTATGATACTTTCTGAGTCGGGAGGAAAGGACATTGCTCATGATCTTTACAGGCCCGCTCAGACGAGAGACCTTGGTGTGTTTGAATTGATGCAGAATTGACATGTAGAGGAGAGAAAAATTTCAGTGAGACGATGTTCTGTGGAGGAGAAACTGGGAATAGTGGTTAGTGCAGGATCGGTGTCGTTGCACACACTGAGAGTGTTGAAAGATGGGAAGACGAGTGGGTTTGAGAAGTCTAAATGGACGCAATGTGAGAGCAGCCAGGTCTGAAGAACAGAGATCATAAAAACATAACATATCAGTTTATCCTCAGACTGAAGACCTGGTTCCGATTTTTGCAACAACTAAGTGAACTTCACTAAAGACAGCCGAGTGTCCTGGGTCAGATCAAGAAAATCGTGCTACTGGTACCTTTTAACCAAGTTCTAGCTGTTCCATGGTCGGGTGACCGGCGACTAAGCCGGCTACTTCACCTGGCGCCAGGTGAGGGGAGTGCTGTGGTCACTCTGCAGGACCAAACACAAAACATGTCAAAGGACGAATGAACTTATTGTTAGCCAACGACCATCCACATGAGTGTTGTCTCGTAAAAACATTCTGCACGTGGGTTGGCAAACTGTGCTGATGGTCCCATACCGTAGCCAAGAAAACTCTAATGAAAGACACACGTCCACGAGTGATGTTGCATAGAGTAAGAAAAAAAGACCTTAGGTTTAGCTGGCTGTGTTAAACTGGGCGACGGGTGTAGGTTTATTACTCAATGTAATAGGATATGAACAAAGTAATAAAAAGAGTGAGAGAAATCTAATCGACGTTTCGTTTCTTGATTGAAGCCAATTTATAGTAATATCTTGGACAAAAGTATGGACATAAAACAATCTACATTGCTTTTTACTGTATGACTAGGTATGGCTGTGTGGTTTCAGGTTCAATTTCACTGCGCAGCAACGTCTTTCATCATTGTTTCAAATTAACCAAGGTATTATGAGTAAAATTTGGCTGACAGAAACAGAAAATAATGAAAAGGATCATCCTCCGGTTTAACTTAAACCATCCGATCCTTAGTTGACTTTATCCGATTCCACTCTATTGCAAGCATAGAATCAAGTATTCGGTTGAAGCATAACTTCCTGCTTTTTTCTCACCAATCACAGATGTCCTGAAAAGATCATACATGCTACTCTTTCCTTTATGACTACCACTGAATATAGATTTTAAGAAATTCGTAATAAGTAAGGCATAAAAAAACATGAAATATGTATATTCTATGCATCATTTTTCATGTTCCTTAGTTTCAAATTCAAACTTCTAATCTTCATAGAATATTATTAAGAAAGACCACTGAATATAGATTTTAAGAAATTCGTAATAAGTAAAGCATAAAAAAACATGAAATATGTATATTCTATGCATCATTTTTCATGTTCCTTAGTTTCAAATTCAAACTTCTAATCTTCATAGAATATTATTAAGAAAGACCACTGAATATA
>NC_068994.1:29883021-29886198 GCF_001194135.2 Octopus bimaculoides
TATATATATATGTATGTATGTATGTATTTATGGCTGTGTTTATTTATACTTATGTGCGTGTGTGTTAAAATAGTGAATCAGATAAAATACGCACATACATAAATACACACACACACATGCTCACATATAATTAAATTCTTTTTTTTTGGGAATAGTATATCTCGAAGCACACATATAAATCTATAAACATGTAAATACTGGGTTTATAGCTTTATGTGTCTACTTCTGGATATATTATTATATTCCCCCAAAAATTATTATTTCACGATCTCTCGAAAGGTTATATATATATACTGCTATGAAATTTAGACAAACAAGTTTATATATATCCGAGTTTGTTACTTTATTAATGGTTCTGTGCACAGAAAGTAGATAATCTTTCTCTGATGAAGGTCTCATCAGACCAGAAACTAGAGAGATCGACCAGTTCGGCATTTACTTACCAAGTGGCGAAGTTCAGCTATGGATTAAGTCTGCAGATCAAACTCTCTTGATGTTGTCTTCATTACGTAGATAACATCATATGGGTCGGAAAGGTGCTTCTCTGAAAGTATTCCCTGCCTGACGACTAGAGATATACAACCAGAAAAGTTGCAATCCTCAGCTGCACAAAGACATAAAATTTAATTAAATTAGAACTGATACTGGGTATCAGTCATTATAAATACAAGCTAATTAAGTAAATTAACAATTTTAGTTTTAAATACTTGAATTATTACTTATTTTCTATAGATCATCTCTATTGAAGTTACTAAGTTGTATATATACTTCATCATGATTTTAGTGATTAAGCTATTTTATATCCTTTTCTATGGTGTTTCTACCCTACCTGACCATTTTAATACTTTATAATTGCCTCCAGACAAACCTAAATGTTTGTACCCCTATAAATTCATACTTAGCTTATAAAACAATATGGGTATCTTCATAACTTAAAATTAAACTGCTTAGATTATTATTTGACTAATTTATAGTAAATTTGGTCTCTCACCTCAATGATAAACCTTCCTGATAACCCTAAATTTTAACTTTATACAAAAATGACATTGTTTTACTTAAATTATTATACATTTTCGATAAATATTTGCTATTGGTGTTAATAAGGTATGAATATTTTATTATGGTTTTAGTGATTAAGCTGTCTTTATTCCTTTTCTATGATGTTCTACCCTAACTGATCATTTTATTATCATTGTTATTATCATTATTTTATAGTAGTCTTAAATAAATCTAATACTTGTACCCCTATTATTTCATACTCAGCTTATATAAGATAATACCGGTGTCTCGACAACTTAAAATAATTCAATTTAATTAAATCAGTATACAATTAATATGTTCTTTAACCTCAGCTGGTCCACTATTAAATACCAGGTAGATCTAATTGATCAATCTCTATAGAAACCATATAATAAGTTAATATTTAGATAAGTAATAAGTAAATAAATATTAAACTATTTTTTGAGCGACACATTTTTCCATTCGAGTCAACGCAAAATTACAGATAGTATTTATGGAATTTTGATTTACTGTCAGATGACTTTCGGCCAATCCCGTATATACCTACACACTCGAAAAATTGTGCGCATGACACCACTACACATATCACATACCCAAACCCCACCGGAGCACCACATTAATAATGCATACCCTCCCCACTTCAAGATAACTCTTACCGGCTTCACAACATAACTCCTAACCTAATCCCCTAGCCCTTTTTTGTTGTACTAATCCACCCCAACGATAGATAGCAGTAGCCATATTCCCTTCCACATCGGCTAACTCTGATGAGCGTAAAGTTATATAATCGGATTATTACCTAACATTCCATTGTAGTCTTTAGGCGAAGCCGATTGGTAAGATCAACCACGATGAATATTTAATAATATACATTTCGATAATATATATATGCATATATACTTTCCACCACCGGAAAGTATTGTGGTTCACACCGTCATTCTCTTTAAATGTTAAGACCGGAGTAGGTGAGATCTTTCTTTGTTTAGTTGATAGACACTTGCCCCGTACCAATAAATTCAACAAAATATTTAATAGACATACTCTGAGAACCTAGCTGTGAACCTAGTGTAAAAGAGATTTTAGTAGGTAGGTTCACACCTGAGGCAGAGGCAGGATGCTCATGCAGGGGTAATACAACTTGTCCACTGAACGGCCACTGCAATGCGGAGACAGTTGTTTACGAGGCAGAAGTAACAGTAACAGAACCCAATGGACAACCGAGCGTGCAGAAGTGGTTAGAGTGTTGCACTCACGATTGCGAAATCGAGGGTTCAATTCCCAGACCGGGCGTTGCGTTGTGTTCTTGAGGAAAGCACTTCATTTCATGTTGCTCTGCGATCATTTCGACATCTGACATGTGGCACCCAATTGCACCTGTAGAGGTAGTGTCGATTTGATGAAGGGAGTGAGCTTATGTCTACACGAACATTTGATCACTTTAAATAAAATCATCTGTATGGTTATTCAGTAAGAAACTGTCGAACCCTCATACGTTGCCTATATAATAAATGAAAATACAGATTAAAAACAGGATATCACCAACGCGAGAAAAATATGTAAACTCACAACGAGAGATAAGTATGGGACAAAATGCCAAAAGAAGTCTAAACACTCCTCAGTTGTCGACTGTAATATTACTCCCTGTTTCATGCTTTTAACGACAAAACAGGAAGACTTCATAAGACAGCAGCATCCAGAAATTTTTAAGATATAAAATTTGTGGAATGTTAGGGTTTCGAACGAACAAACGACACCAGAGTGGACGTACAGAAGTAAACAATCGACGAAGACAGACATTTAGGGCTGTTAGACCAAGACGAATTGTAATGGGTAATGCCTGGGAGAAATTTTGAAAGGATATAGAATAAATAGTAGAGGAGAAAAAATATTTTAATTCAAGAGTCTTATGGATTGAATTGGATCTCTTCTGATTGATCTCTTCAGAGAATGAATGTTGGTACCGTTACTGAAATCCTCTCAACATTGCTAACTTGGGAAGACATGGTGAGGCGGCACAAAACGATTTCAGCCTGCTCTTTTTCGTGCTAAATATCACAATGGGGTATTTCATTGATTCTTACAAAAACTTGTGCCAGTATGTCCAAACGCCAATTTTGCTGGTACACATGGTATATGTACATATGCACACATAATTAT
>NC_068994.1:29887695-29889856 GCF_001194135.2 Octopus bimaculoides
ATATATATATATATATATATATATACATATATACGACGGGCTTCTTCCAGTTTCCGTCTACCAAATCCACTCACAAGGCTTTGGTCGGCCCGAGGCTATAGTAGAAGACACTTGCCCAAGATGCCACGCAGTGGGACTGAACCCGGAACCATGTGGTTGGTAAGCAAGCTACTCACCACACAGCCACTACTGCGCCTATATATAATCGGTTCGTTGTCCATAAGTCAAGAAAAAGCACGTTCTAATAGAAAATTGAACTGTTATATTTTTATACTGTCATGTACAATCTTTCTGATCATGGTATACAGCCAATCAGAAAGTTAACGGTATTGCATCAACTGATATTACGATTTGGTCAGTTGCTCTTTTAATTTCGAAATAATTTTAAAAATCGAAAATAAAAAGAAGCTGATCATAATTTTGTGCATTCGCTGTGAGTCGAATGACAAATTTTTACATTGTGTGTGTGTGTGTGTGTGTGTGTGTGTGTGTGTTTGTGTGAATGTGTGTGTGTGTGTATGTACATGTGTGTATCCGTGTGTACATTAACACTGGATTCCCTATATCACCACGATCATCACAATTATCATCACCATGATCATTATTATCATTGTCATCATCTTTCTAATCTTCCTTTTTCTTCTTTCTATAGTAAAAATAGCTGATGTATTTCGACAGATCTTTGCCAGGCAAACATTATTTCAAATACTATTGATATCAATCTGTATTTCTAGAGGTAAGTATCAATCCATTCCAAACTCGACAATTGTTAAAGCAACAGTAAAATTCAAAATAAATATATCAACAAAGTTTTCAAATGTTCATCCAATATAAAGACAAAGTTGACCTCTGTGGGGTCTGAAATTAGAGCGAGAGGGTCCGAACAAATGTTGTAACGCATTCTATCTAATGTTGACACTGCTCCTTCTCGTTTCACTATTATAATGAGGTGGGAAGAGGTGTCCCTCTCAAATATGCCCATTTACAGGTCGAGAAATTAAGTACCATTCTAGGGTAACGAAAGCATGGTAGATGCTACCAAGTCATAATACTTGGGGATAGTTGTTCCGACTTTTGAGCTCCGATTTCAAATCCTGCTGTGGTATACATATATAGTAGAGTACACCCGTCGCTCAATTTAAATCTGTCATCTTGCACACGGCTGCATTTAACGGATTCAACGCTCTTGCAAACATTCTTTCCTCCAATCTTCCTTCTCCGTTGTTTCGGAAGCCATGTAAAGGGCCGTGGGTCCTACCCTCCTGATGGCGAGACTAAAACATTTTATTGACGTCGTAAGAATTTAAAAAACTTTTGAGAGAATGTGAAATAATCCTGTTTTGAAATACTGGATCTCGAAGTACACATAAATAAACAATTCATTGAGATTCATGAGTTTCGATAATTTGGGTTACACATACGCGCGCGCGCACACGCACACGCACGCACACATTCTCATTCAAAATAGAGCCGATAACCAGCATTTTAAAGTGGAACGCTTAAAGATTGTAGAATTTTTTTCCAAATGAAACAATTGGCAGTGTAGTTAACACGCAAATAAAGAATATTTATCCCTCAAATGCGGTGTTGAGCACTCATTCTTACTGTTCGATACTTTCTGTAGATGGAATAACAAATGAGATCACCATAAAGATACATTTGTACGTCATTGGATTATAGTGATAAACGCTTATACAACACAAATACCACTCTTTGAGTTTCCGTAGTTAGTACTCATTGACAGGCCGAAGCGAGATGACCAATAATCACGTGAAACCGCAGGTTTACATCAGAGTGTTCCCTTACTAGCAGGATGATGTGACACAGCTATGAGTTCATCACTCCCGGTAGTTTGACTGCATGTCCTGACACCAATCAAGAGTATTTCTGCGACTCCGTGCGCAGATTGATTATCATTACATATGCTAATTAACTCGTACCTGTGAACTTGGTAGATGCTACTACTCCGGGACAGAGTAGACCCGGGAACAACTGTGGTTAAAAAGTGGTTCCACACTCTTCAGAACCCTGGAACTCCTGAACCAGAGCTCCACTACCAAATGCCATTTTAAAATCACACTCAGGACACACACACACGCACGCGCGCGCGCGCGCGCACACACACACACACACACACACACACGCACACACACACACGCAC
>NC_068994.1:29890181-29890944 GCF_001194135.2 Octopus bimaculoides
GGCAGATTAAGTCCTCTATCCAATTAGTTGTCGCAAGATTCGAACTTAGAGCTGGAGCAAAAACTATTTACATTATTATATGTAGGAATGACTGCCCTGTTGTATATATCAAAGGTATGTCAGAAGCAGCAGGTATTCACAGCTTTAAAAAATGGAATATTGGTAGAACACTCAAATGAAAAAAAAAAAAAACATCAATTCGTTGCAAACATAACAGACCTGATATTGTTCTATGTGATAGGGAACAAAAGTCATGCGTTGTTGTTGAGGTCAGCTGCCCAACGTATGTGAATGTGCAATCAAAAGTTCAGGAAAAAGAGAACATTTGCAGCGAATTAATACGGAACTTACAGCTCTTACACTATGAATTCTCATTTGTACCTATTATCATAGGTTATCATTCGGTTATGTACCAACAAATTTACACAAAAGCCTAGAAACACCTAGTTTCGTGGAAAACGAGTAAAAGAAAGTGACGCGGATTCTCCAAATCCTATCTATTAGTGACTCAGTGAAGATTTGTAGGACATTCCAAAAATCCTCCTTGTAAAATTCTTATGTGAATAGATGCACACACTTGGGAGTATGCATTGACAGTTCAACCAACACACCAATTCAACCTCAAATCCCTTGATTCAAAAAGTCTTCTTGCTTTGTTAACAACCGACTTGAACTCTCTCAGGAATTTAAACTCAAAGAAAAATCACACACACACACACACACACACACACACACACACACACACACACACACACACACACAC
>NC_068994.1:29890954-29892082 GCF_001194135.2 Octopus bimaculoides
TGATTTGTGGAGGCGCAATGGCCCAGTGGTTAAGGCAGCGGACTCGCGGTCATAGGATCGCGGTTTCGATTCCCAGACCGGGCATTATGAGTGTTTATTGAGCGAAAACACCTAAAGTTCCACAAGGCTCCGTGAGGGGATGGTGGCGAATCCTGCTGCACTCTTTCACCACAACTTTCTCTCACTCTTACTTCCTGTTTCTGTTGTGCCTGTAATTCAAAGGGTCAGCCTTGTCACGCTGAATATCCTCGAGAACTACGTTAAGGGTACACGTGTCTGTGGAATGCTCAGCCACTTGCACGTTAATTTCACGAGCAGGCTGTTCCGTTGATCTGATCAACTGGAACCCTCGACGTCGTAAGCGACGGAGTGCCAACATACATAAGTCATTTGATTCTACTTAACTGACTATGGTATGCTTATCGAACAGAATATTTAATGTATTTAATTTTTATACCATCATTTGTACCTGACCTCTTTAAACTGAGACCAGATTGTATATCTGAAATTTTACTGTTATACCTCTCTTTCAAAGATAAAGTTTCTATTACAAAAGCTTAATTATTCCCTGAACTGACATCAACAGAAAGATGGCCTAATATGAACCTGAGGTAATCATGGTGTAACTGTCACGGAAACATGTAAAGTTATAAATTAAAAAATTAACACATCCTCCTGATATGCGCGCGCGCGCGCGCGCACACACACACACACACACACACACACACACACACACACACACACACATACACACACACTTCAAACTTATGTGATATTAAATTTGTATACAAAGTTACAATCAAATGTTTAAAAATTACGTTGTTAGTTTCGATGTGAAAAGAGACTGGGTATAAAATGAACATTAAACATTGTATTCTAAAGTTGTTTGCAAATATATTATAGGTGTATTCATTGTGTATAGTTAAAGGTATGTAATCAAGGAACAGTAGTGATCTTAATTCATCACCCTATACTGTAAAAGATGTCATGCCAACATAGATCTCTTTTATAGCATAGTGAGAAATAACTTCCCTTCTTTTTCCTTTTCCAGCAACAGTATCAGCAGCATCGACAACACCAACAACACGAACGACGCCAACGACGCCAACGACGCCAACGACGCCAACG
>NC_068994.1:29895137-29897350 GCF_001194135.2 Octopus bimaculoides
ATGTTGTAATTAAGGTGTTTAAGTGGAGGGCATTTGTCTATACGTTTGGTAGGGCTAGCTGATTTAAACATTTAAACTAGTCGGTATACAGCACTTACTCAGTATTACCTGTATCCTCCTGGGTTTGGTTAAATCCAATACCCTCCTCAACCTTATATATATATATATACCTACAAGGGGAGCTAAAGAAGGCCTAATCTTCCGAGTTCTTTTATAGGGCTTAGAAAAACTGAAGGACCACTGCAATAAGTATGTGAATCTGAGAGGGAATATATTGAATAAAATCATTATTGACTTATCTTCCTGTATTTTCTTTTACTCAAAGCCAGGAATTTTTCAGCACTCCCTCGTGTGTGTATATCTCATCCTTCATGTCTTCTGAGATAACCTGATTAGCAGCTTTACAATCTGTGGTTCCTGACGTGGCATATTAGGCTAATGTTTGCATAAAATTCACAGTCTCAGTGGGGCCATGTAATAGTAGAATTAGAACCCGGTGGGACTCTAGCTTTCCCTGTTGCTCTCCTCTCTTTAGTTCTCTAATCAGTTTTGATTCCGAGTGCTTTATTCCAGAGTACTTGGCTATACGCAACAGTGAGCTATCTCGAGCAAGATGCTCCCAAGAAGGCTGTTCTAAGTTATACTTTTACAGATATAAATATAAATACGATTGAAAACTGCATATGTTCTGAATAGGGTGAAAAACTGAGAATAGCATAGAAATTAAAAGATATATATCCCTGCCGTAAGGCTTTACTTCCACACACACCAGCTTAATTTAATTCATTCCAAGTCGAAAGACACCTGTTGTTATGTCCTGGTATTTGCATTTGTATTTGTGTAACTTTTCTCGTTTTTTTTTTCCGTCCTTGTTTACGTATACATTAGCTCCTTTCTTCCAAGGAATCTAATGCTCTTAGCTTAGTTTTTCCTTGGGGTTTGCCAGATTGGAGCAATCTCGAGTATAACCAGCCGAAATTGCAAAGACAATCTGGAACTCGACTGAGGAAAGAAAACTTCGAATGACCCGTCCTTGTTTTCTTTGTATCGTCTATCTGGATGTTTTGCGTTCTTGTCCCATTTTTGTATTTTATATTTTTTTTACTCTTTTACTCTTTTACTTGTTTCAGTCATTTGACAGTGGCCATGCTGGAGCACCGCCTTTATAGTCGAGGAAATCGACCCCAGAGCTTATTATTTGTAAGCCTAGTACTTATTCCTTGAGGGTCTTTTGCCAAACCGCTAGTTTACGGGGAGGTAAACACACCAGCATCGGTTGTCAAGCGATGCTGGGGTGACAAACACACACACACAAACACACACACACACACACACACACACATACATATATACGACGGGCTTCTTCCGGTTCCCGTCAACCAAATCCACTCACAAGGCTTTGGTCGGCCCGAGACTATAGTAGAAGACACTTGCCCAAGGTGCCACGCAGTGGGACTGAACCCAGGACCATGTGGTTGGTAAGCAAGCTACTTACCACACAACCGCTCATATATATATAAATGAGAAAATGGAGATACATAAATTAATAAGTAGATTTATTAACTGCAAAAATAAACACGATCTCTAACATCTATTTAGATTCATACTTTAGAAATTATAATTGTAATAATTAAATCATTTTATAAAGCAGAATCTCGTCAGAGGCAGAAAAAAAGATATAGTAATATATTATTAGCTGTTAAGTATATGGAACATTACAGCAAACTGAGTATTGTTAAATGGATAACCTTGCTATAAACCTTTTAAGGGGGACAAAAGGTGTATATTTAGTAGGAAAGTAAATATATATTAATATACTCTAGTTAATAGTTAGAAGACGTAGAGATATATAATAAATAGTAATTTACCATATATATATACGTATCATATTAAAATTGGGGTAAATATATTTATAGTTTATTATTATAGAGATTAGTAATAAGTAGAAGCTATTAATAGTCAAAATATTTATTCAATAGATTAAATATATATGATAAATAAATTCAAAAATCTATAAAGTAATTATATGCGGAAAAAATTATATAAATATGTAATTGTATTCTCTTTTACTCTTTTACTCTTTTACTTGTTTCAGTCATTTGACTGCGGCCATGCTGGAGCACCGCCTTTAGTCGAATCAAATTGACCCCAGGACTTATTCTTTGTAAGCCTAGTACTTATTCTATCAGGTCACTTTTTGCCGAACCGCTAAG
>NC_068994.1:29899497-29902198 GCF_001194135.2 Octopus bimaculoides
TCATAGATTGTTTTTTATAAAAAATATGAACTTTAAAAGGATTAGAAAAATGAATATATCTATATATATATTGGGTTAAGTAAAGATAGGTAAAGAATAGCAAGGTAATGTAATAAGCTGTAGTGGTGGTGGTGGGGAGACAGTATATACTAATAGTATATTTAAGGAGAGGGAGGGATGGGTGTATGCAATTAGTATTAATTAAGAAAGGGGATGCAAATGGGTATTAGTAATCAAAATTAGTGACTACTACTTTTAAAATTGGGTAAAAATTGTATTAGAAGAAAAATAAGAAAAGTATAGAGAATATAGAATTCGAGGTGTGATGTTTCAATTTGAGTAAATAAAGTGTTTTTCCAATGTCAATTAATAGAGAGGGTATTTTTTAAAAAACAAATATAAAGCTATAGCTATGATATCGAAGTATAAAATTATTAATATACTAAGTGGGCGCTGTTAATAAATAGTCTAATTCCTCAACAATGTATTAAATAAAAGTAATGGCAAGGGTTATGGGTTAAAGTATACAATTATGGAGGTGAGAGAGCTAATTGGTTTATTATTGGAAATTTACTTATATTTGGAAAATACATATTTTCTCATGTGTAAACAAGATTTATTTCTTTCGTCTCTAATGTTAAGTAGGAAGTATTTAGCCGAGAGAATAAATTTCTTTTTCGCTTAAACAAAGAAAACATTCTTCATTATTAATTTTATAAGAAGGCACTGAAGCTATTATATCCCATTCAATTTTTAAATTGATATTATTATCCTTAAGCTCCCAGATAAATTTACTTAGTCCTGTCGAGTTTCATTTATGTTTATTTCTAAATGTGTATAGGTGGGTAGAAATACGTTTTTTTTAATTTCATTTTCGGTAGTCCCAATGTAATGATATTTATTTTCTAGTGTTTTAACTGGACATTGATATATCAGGTTATCCCATAAGTTCTGTCCGAATTTTGAATAAAGAGAACAAGTGATCAAATGTTATATTTAATTGAAATTTAATCATCAATGTACTTTCCCTGATTATCTATGACTTCCTTCCATCTACTTACAAGTTTTTAACCCCATCAATGTAAAACTATTTTGGTTTCAAAGCGAAGAACTCTGAAATGTCAGTTTCGACCTCCTCCTGGCTTGCGAAAGTTATGTCCCCCAAATGATTCTGTAAACTACGAAACAAATGGTAGTCTGAAGGAGCAAGGTCGGGAGAATAAGGTGGATGAGGAATTTTTTCCCAACCAAGCTTTTCGATCTTCTGTGATGTGATCTTTGCAGTGTGGGGTCATGCATTGTCCTGATGAAACATCACTCCTTTTCGATTCACTAAAGCGGGTCTTTTTTTCTTCAAAGCTTGGTTCAAACGCTCTAACTGCTGACAGTAGACTTGAGCATTGATTGTTGCATTAGATAGTAACAATTCAAATTGAATTACTCCTTTGCAATCCCATCAGATAGAGAGAAGAACCTTTTCCCCCATGAAGTTCCCTTCTTGGTTGTGGTTGAGTTTTTTTCCCTTTTACCAAGCCACTGTTTACGACATTTAACATTTCGATAGAAGATCCAGTTTTCGTCACCAGTCACAAGTCTATCCAAAAAGAGTGAAATGAGTTCGCGAGAATGGAGAGAAGAGCAGATGTCAACTCGGGATTTGCGGTTGCTTTCGGAAAATTCATGAGGCACCCATTTTCCAAATTTAGGAACCTTTCCAAGTTGTTGAAGATGACGATGAACAGTTGTTTGAACTAAGCTTTATTGCCAATTCTTCAACTGATAATGCACGTCCTGTTCGATCTTCATCTTCAAGGCTGAAACCTCCACTTCTGGAGTTCTTTCAAACCATCTTCTGCAAGTTCTTTCATTCAAGCAGTCTTTCCCATAAACTGAGTGTATGTTTCGAGTCGCTTCGGCTGCAGAGTTTCATTCTTCGTACTCATAAAGCATTATTTGCCTTAAATGCTCTTTGAATACTTCCAAGTTAGAAAGGTTTTAACCAAAGAAATTTTAATTCTATTATTCTGTAAAATAATATTTAATTAGTTTAAATGTACACAAATGCATAAAAATAATTTTTAATTCCATTAGACATTCTAAAATACGAATAAATTTCATTCAATTTTAAAAAAGGTAAAATCGGACAGAACTTATAGGATGACCTGATATTACGCTTTTTATTTTGCATGCGTTCTTAAATAAACAATTATTTCCAATCCTGAAGTTACAATTATTATAAGTATTATTATTTATACGTGTATTTAATGAGGGAGTGTTATTTATTATTATAGTGTTATTTCTTAGGGTTCTGTTATCAGGAGATGTATTAGTATAATTAACAGGGTTATTCGAATTAATAGAATGTGTGTTGAGTTCAGGGAAGTTAGAGTAGTTGTTATTATAGATGTTTCTATTCAAGTAGAATTTGTCTAGTTTCTTATTGTTTATGGAAGATATAATAGTAGAGAAGTTGTGGGTTAAACTATATCCAACATTAATAGTTTTATTATTAATTATTTCATAATGGAGTGGCTGTGTGGTAAGTAGCTTGCTTACCAACCACATGGTTCCGGGTTCAGTCCCACTGCGTGGCACCTTGGGCAAGTGTCTTTTACTATTGCCTCGGCCAGCCAAAGCCTTGTGAGTGGATTTGGTAGACGGAAACTGGAAGAAGCTCGTCGTATATATATATATATATATA
>NC_068994.1:29902937-29905268 GCF_001194135.2 Octopus bimaculoides
TATATATATATATATATATATATATATATATACACACATGTATATACGTATCTGTGTGTGTCTTTGTATTTGTCCACCGCCACCCGCTTGATAACCGGTGTTGGTTTGTTTAAGTTCCCATAATTTAGTGGTTCACCAAAAGAGAACGATAGGATACGTATCAAACTTTAAAAAAATATTTACTGGGGTTGATTCTTTCGACTAAAACCTCCTAAAAGCGGCGTCCTAGCATGGCTGCAGCTCATTGAAACAAAAAATTGGTAATTTAAGGGGATAAGGAAAATTTTCGTTATTGTATTGGGACTAGTATCTTGAAAGATAATGTTGATTTGTTTAAATCTTAGTAATAACGTGTATTAACAACATAAAAATTTAGTCGTATGTCATGCGATTTTGGCTATTAATAGGTGTAGTCTAATTGTAATGTTAGAAGAGTATGGTAGCTTGTGAAATATGCGACAGAGTAATATAGAAGGCAAATTACATTAAATGTAAATATAACAGATATCGAAAGTTTACCCGAAAAATATTTAACGAGTCCTAATCTTTCGAGTTAAAACTCCTTTTCAAAAGTTCTGAAGAAATATAGTCATAAATTACCCGTCCATTCTCTTCGTCTAACAACCACTTTTTAAGAAAAGGAAGCCAAAGGCATATAAAGGGAACAATATATGGGTTTTAGATTGTAATTGTAGTCTCTGTGTATTGAGGATCTAATGAGTAGAGCCTTAGGTAAATGTTGGATTTGTGGTATGAAGATATATATATATTTTTGATATTTTTGTAGATATGCTTTTGTAGAGATGGTTGCTGTGATTTTATTATAAGCATCCACCTAGGTGCAGGTGCAGGCTTGACAGTGTAGTTAAAAATTTCGCTTTGTAACTACGTGGTTTCGGGTTCAGTCCTACTGCGTGGTACCTTGTCAAGTATCTTCTACAAGTGTTCAATTAATATTTACTTAAACAAAGATTATTAAAATAACCGACCATTGCTTTATGAGTAAATGTAGAGCACGGAAATTGTGTGGAAGCCCGTCATACATGCACATACACACACACACGCACCCACACATACACACTCACATACACAGATAAAAGCGTGTGTGAGTGTGTGCGCGTGTGTATTAGTGTATTTATGTGAATGTCTCCCACTGCTTGGCAACAGATGTTGGTTTGTTTACGTACCCGTAACTTAGCGGCTCGGCATGGCCGCAGTCTAATAACTGAAACAAGTAAAAGGTAAAAGATGAAAGATAACCAACGCCGGTTGTCAAGCGGTGAAGGGATAAACACAAATACAAACAAACGCGCGCGCGCATTTACATCGAGCTTTCGCATATTTTTCGTTTACTCAATTCACTGACAAGACATGGGTTGGTCCGGAACTATCGTAGAAAATACCAACACCAAGATGTCACACAATGGGACTAAATTGGAAAGCCATGAGGCTGCAAAGTGTGCTTTTAAACCACACAACCATATCTAAATAAATTCTTTCTCTACAAACAATTTTTTAAATTTTATTCAATATTTTATTAAAATTTGGGCTGCTGGAATTTGTCTGTAAAATACAGGGCTGAGTTCTGTAAGATTTGGAAAATCATAGAATGAATTCTTATGTACAAAGCTATGTTGGAAATGAGTTCTGCTGTACAAAAATATGTTTGGAAATTGCTGGTTTAAGTTGGAAATACAACCACAAAAGATAATAAGCGTGGGAAAATGCTGTGTATATGCGTATATGTAGTAGCGGTGGTGCTAATAGTGCTAGTAGTACTAGTAGAAGAAAAAGTAGAAGCAGAGACGGCTGCGGTGGCGGTGGTGATGGTGGTGGTACTTGCTGTGGCAGCTGTAGTAATTTCTCACGTTTTCATTTTTTTTACTATTCTTTTCTATTCTTTTATTTATTTATTTATTTTTCTTTTCTCGTTTCCAGCCACCTTGAAACCAAACATCACCGATGAACAACTGGATAATAAGCTTCGTGAGATCATCTCGGAGTTGACTATACCACGACGCAACACGTCCAAGTACATCCGTTCCAAAAAAAGTATGGCTGACGAACGTGTTTCATCAAAGGTGATCGGTGGCTTCACGGCCATTGTCGTGGTTGCACCCTTTGTTCTTATTGTCGTGGTTGACTTACTGCCGCTTCTCAAATGGCTCTATTCATACATCTAAAATTCTACACACGAACAGTGGGCTGATAAATAACAACGAGAACTACTACTACTACTACTACTACTACTACTACTACTACCACTACTACTACTACCACTACCACTACCCATCACCACGACGACGTCGACAACAACTACTACAACTAACA
>NC_068994.1:29905537-29908145 GCF_001194135.2 Octopus bimaculoides
CCACCACCACCACCACCGCCGCCACCGCCGCTACACCAAATACATGCGCGTACGTAACGCACACACACAAGATATATGAGGATACGAGCATGTATGTGTGTGTGTGTGTGTGTGTATCGTCCATAAACATAAATCCGAAAAAAGGAGCACACTCTAAGTTATAGAGCAGTATATATTAGAATTAGATAAGGTCGGTTTATGGGATTACCTTAGGGTTCACATCCATAAAGGGCTTAGTTTTATGGCGTATCATTAGATCCCAAAACCTGTTGGCTAAAGGCCTCTTTAGCGAGTGACCACTCGCTAGAGAGGCATCTCTCTAACAAGTGGCCACTCACTAGAGAGGCCTTTAGCCAACAGGTTTTGGGATCTAATGATACGCCATAAAACTAAGCCCTTTATGGATGTGAACCCTAAGGTAGTCATATAAACCAGCTTTATCTAACTTTAATATGCATACATACATACATACATAAGATCCAAGGATCGAAGTGTAGGAAGAAAGTTAGTTTGAAACAACCCGTAGTAAATATAAGAACAACTTCCTGGGACAACAGTGGTTTATTGAGACGGAAGGTTGTGGATTTTATTTTTGTATCAAAGCAAGATAAACCGAAAAAAGTTATTTTTACATTTCATGATAGGCGACCAGGGTTGCCGGGTATGCGAATAAGAATACAAGATGTAAGGAATGGAGTAGATAAGATCGGGGTTACATATTTTTCATAGCGAGCGGAACACCTATGAAGTGATAAATATCCAAGCGAGGTGTATACCGCAGGCTACTCTTCAGGCCAAGGATATCTTGATTAAATGAAAGTTTACATTGTTGCAAGGAGCCACATGATTGTAAAGGTAAGATCCAAAGATCATGGTGTAGGAAATTAGTAAGCTTCGAACAGGCCGTATTAAGGTATGAAAAACAACTTTCAGGATCAATAATGGCTTATTGGCGAAGAAGGTTGTAAATTTTTCCCATATCGAATTTCGATGAGCTAAAAAGTTATTTCATAGTTCACGGTTAGCAGCTGGGGTTGCTCTGTAAGCGAATAAAAATCCAAAATTTAGTGAATGGAGTACATAAAATCCAGGCTACATATGTTTCATAGCCAGCAGAACCTCGGAAGTAGTAATTATCCAAACGAGGGTTAATGCGCTAGCTACTCGTCGGGCCAAAGATACCTTAATCAGATGAAGGTTACATTGCCGCTAAGGGATCCCATGTTAACACGCAGGAGATTTGATCAATATATATATATATATATATATATATATATATATATATATATACGAGGTGCGTTAAAAAAGTATCCGACTTTATTTTTCCTGCCAAAACTAATGCTGCATGGGGAAAATGTTCTTGGTGGGAGGTGACGCCATCTTTCCTGTGCATGCGTGAAAATTTTCGTATCGGTAGGCTGCGTAAGTTCGTTGATTTGGTAGATGGAAACTGAAAGAAGCCTCTGTGTGTGTTTGTGCTACCTTGTCTTGACATCGCGTGGTTGTTGCAAATGAATGTAAACATATCTGGCTAAGAGGAAATGTTACCTTGCTTGGAATTAGATGATCGTTGGTGACAAAAAAGACATCCAGCTTTAGAAAATCTGCCGTATTAAAATCCGTCTTATCCATGCAGTCACGACGTTAAAACGATGATGATGAGGATGATATACACACACACACACACACACAATTATGTATATATATGTATATGTATATATTATATATATACATGTACCTGGTCTGATCAATAAGTATCCAGACTGTTGTCATAGTAACGAAGCTAAAGTACGCAGAGTAAAGCTGCTTGGTAAAGATTGACCTTAACAGCAGTAAGTTTTAACGTTCTAGCACACTTTCGCTGTTTACAGCAGTGCTTGGAAGGAAGGTGTGTAGCGTGTGATCGTTGCATGGACCATAACAGAGAAAGTTGAGCAAAGAATCTGCATCAAATTTTGCCAAAAGCCTGGTGATACCTGCTTAGAGGTCTACTCAAAGGTTTCAAAATGTTTTCATTGTTCTCGACACAATCAAGATCTTGTACAACTGAAACCCAAGTTTCTTCGTGGTCAGCTGAAAGCTGTTTTGGCACAAACTTGGCAGACACACGTCTCATACCCAAATCTACAATAATAATGAATGAACTGAACTGAACCGTAACTAATCAGCACATCCTCTGAGAACTCACAGATGGTGATTCGACGATTTTTCCTCACAGCTGCACGCACATCTGCGATGTTTTTCTTAGTTATGCTGGTTGCGGGTCTCTCAGAACGTTCGTCAATATCAACATTTTTTCGGCCATCTTGGAAACGTCTGAAACCCTCGTACACGTGTGTGCGGCTCATACACTCCTCTCCATACACTTTCTGCAACTTTGCGCAGGCCTCTGAGCAGGTATCGCTAGGACAATTTTCTCTGTCATGGTTAATGCGGCGATCACATGCTACACACCTTCCTTCTAAGCACAGCTAGAATCTTAAAACTTTGTCCACATAAACAGCACAGTTCAATTCTTGCCATGCGGCTTTACTCTGCATGCTTTAGCTTCCTTACTATAGCAATAGTCCAGATACTTTTTGATCAGACCTCGTATATATATATATAT
>NC_068994.1:29908192-29909118 GCF_001194135.2 Octopus bimaculoides
GAAAGGAGAGTTTAACGTTTCGTCAGGAAGGAGAAAAGGGTAAGTCCAAAGGAGGAGAAGAAGAAATCGCCAACGGACCACGTCTAGTTACACTATTGTATATATATAAGTATATTTTATGTATCGGTTAAAGTAGTGAGGACCTAAACTACTCCTTTCTTGTATATTATATATATACAATATTTTTCCAATCACTATATTCTGCCAATCACTATATTATTATTATTACTATTATATTATTACTATTATAATTGTTCTTCATACTTTTAATTTTAATTTTTAACTTCAATCCTAATTTTCTTCTTCTTTTTTTATATTTTCTAATTTTCTTTTTCACTTTTTATATTTTCAAATTACTTTTTACCCCTTCCATTATTATTTGTTTATCTTCTAAGTGTATGTACCCATGTAATAGACAAGTTTATAAAGCTAGAAATTTTTAGTGGTGTGTTTGGGTAAACTGACCACTCATCACAATGATATCAAATTACAACCTTAATCTATATTCCAACGAGTGGTCTAGTTAAGAAATTATTTATGACCACTACAATCCCATCCAAGACAACACCCTGTTTTCATCTCTATAGTATTTAATCTCTTTATCTCTTTTTCCACTTTATGGGTTTAAAAAAATATCTTTTCTTTTTTTTTCTTTTGTTACTTTATTCCATTTTTTTTTTACTTCTTTTACTTTATTATCCTTATTTTTACTTCTATTACTCTCGAATTGACTTCTCTTACTTTTATATTTTATTTCTTATTTTATTTTTTTATTCTTTAACTTTTAATTTATTTTTTATTTTTGATCTTCTCTTTCTATCTTATACACCCTACTTAAATACAATCCAATCTATTTAACATTCACTCTTTGCTGAATTGTGGTACAGTATGGGCAGATTTCTGAAATCCAACGAACATTTATGCAG
>NC_068994.1:29909218-29910704 GCF_001194135.2 Octopus bimaculoides
AGCAGCTATTAAAGCATCTGCAGACTCTTCCAACTGGCTGGAACATCTCCTCCTCATCCTCCTTGGTATTCGATTCACGGTTAAGGAGGAAGTTGGACACACTCCGGCAGAACTAGTCTACGGCACAACACTCACCTTACCTGGGCAGATGATTGAACCTGTTGCATACCCAGCACAATATGTGCACCGATTGCGGACATCCATGTCGCATTTATCACCTGCAGGCCCCAGACAACAGAACGTCGTTTCACATGTTCCCAAGGACATCAACACTTGGACTCATGTTTTCGTCAGAAACGATGGCATACCATCTTAACTCCGGCCACTATATTCCGGGCCGTACAAAGTCATCAAACGAGAACCCAAGTATTCCGTCCTCGATATCGGAGGTAAACGAAATACCGTATCGATTGATCGTTTGAAAACAGCCTTCATCGAGGACGACTTACATTCAGTTCCTTCTGTTCCTCGACGGACTCACCAACCCCAGCAAACACTACAGATTCTGCACAACCCCGGCACACTAAATCGGGAAGAACTGTTCGCTGGCCCGCAAGGTTTGTGCAAGTTTTTCGGGTAAGTCCCAATTCTCAACCTAACCATCTTATTTAATGAAACGCATACATCAACACATAACTCACATGACTGCATCACCTACATACAAACCCAAGGAAATCAACGAACATTTTGTATACATAAAAGAAAAAAAAAAAAAAACATTGTTCCACATCAGCGAAAAACTTTCGGTTTGAACATTTTACTGAACATTTCACAAGCGAACTTTTTCGATGAACACTTCTTTCATTTTTTTGCATGTACATATGTTTTGTTTTCTTTTTAAACTGTTTTGCTTGCTTGTAAAAATATTTTGATATCTGATGCTTACACACACTTGCAACAGTCACATTCTCACTTGTGCTACCAATTGATCTTTTGCGCCACTGAAATACAACCTGCCTCTATTTAGACCTCTAGTGGGTCGAGTAATCAATAGAGGCACATCTCTTTCAACGCGCCAACATGTTTCTGCCTGGGCCACATATATGCATTGCCCACCATATAGCACACACCAACAGTGAATCTTTGCTTCATATTTTTTGTATTCCATGTTTTTGACATTCATTTGTCTGTTGCAACTTGTAAAAAATTTTCTGCATACACAAAAAGATAACATTTCTAATATCGTTCGATCTCTGTGGCTTTCTCACTAGAAGGGGAGTAGTGTAAAAATTTACACTTCCTTCTCCAAACCTAGATTCGAAACCGAATCTAAGAATACCCGGTCGATCAAACACCACAATCCAACAGGCGCGAAAAGCAAGTTTTCTTTGTCCTGTCAAAAAGTGATTAATGATCTCCCTTTAACCTTCGACCTTATAAATGTCAGACGAAGTTCAACTGGACAGCAACTGACCTATTTAGGTACAAACTCTGCTGCAGTATGTATGTCCTTCTAGCTGCCACGATTCTTATAAATAGAGTGGTC
>NC_068994.1:29911139-29919600 GCF_001194135.2 Octopus bimaculoides
TATATATATATAATCATAAATATACAGGGATTAGCAGGAGCTGCTTCTCCATATATATCTATATATAGAGAGAGATAGAGAGAATGGTTATTATATACAATTCCTTTATCATAGCAAGTTTGGCTTACAGCTGTTTCCAGTAGTCATTATAGATAGGTTTACTTAATTGGTCAATTGACCAATTGAGGTAAATTGAAAGAACTAAGAAAATTATTGATACCTTCGTCAGAGCCATTGCTGGAAATCAATAGACCAATTGGAAATCAATAGACTAATTGAATTAACCCATCTATAATGACTAATGTGAGCCAAATTTGCTATAATAAAGGAATTATACGTAATGTACCATTATTTTAATTTGTCTCTCACATATATATTGAGTCATCCCGTAAATAATGCGATTTTGTTATACTTATTTTATTTTTCAAAATTAAAATAAAGTTCTTTTTTTATATGAAATATACTCTCCTTCATTTTCTAAATGCTTTTCCATCTCCGTGGTAGACTTGCCAGGCTCCTCTTCCAAAATTCACTTGTCCGTGACGAAGAATACTCTTCCAGTACTGTTCTGACCTCGTTTTCAGAATTCATAATTTTTCCGTCCAAATGTTTTGAAGACTGCTGAATAAAAGATAATGAGATAGGGCAATGCCCAGCGAATATGGTGGATGAAGCATCGTTTCCCTTTCAAACTGTTCCAGCTTTTGGAATGTCATCTTCACTGTATGTGGCCGAGCATTATATTGATGGAAGAACGCCTTTCGTCTTGAAACCAAAAATGATCGATTTTCTTCTAGCACTAACTGAAGCCGCTCAAGCTGCGTACAGTAGATCTCTTTTGCTATTGTTTGGTTTGGGTTTAAATGTTCACAGTGGACTAAACCTTTCAAATCCCACCAAACAGATAACAACACCTTACGTGGGTGTAGACCTTCTTCAGCCTGGGTTGCCGGTGTTTCTCCTTTCCCTACCCACTGTCTTCGGCGATTGACATTTTTATAGAGAACCCATTTTTAGTCACCAGTCACTATTCGGTCCAAAAAAGGTTCGTTCGTGAGATGTGACAGCAAAGAAGAATACACATTAACTCTCTGCACGCGATTAGACTCGGAAAGTTTGTGAGGAACCCATTGACCCAATTTGCTGACTTTTCCGATGTCATGCAGGTGTCGATGAATGGTTGAATGACCAAATCGAAGTTTCTCTGCTAGTTCCGCACCAGTTACAATGGGATTTTGTTCCACCAGGGTTTGCAGGACGTCCTCGTCGAGCTCTTCAGATCTTCCAGAACGAGACTCATCTTCTAGGCTGTAGTTTCCGGCTCGGAATTTCTGGAACCACCGTTGACACTGGCTTATGCTTATTGTCCGATCCCCATATACTGCATTAATATTCGTCGCACTTTCCGTTGCGTTGTTGCCTTTAATGAACTCATAAAGCAAAATATGCCGAATATGCTCCTTTGTTACTTCCATTATAGCTTTGAAAAAATAACTATTAAAATAGAACTGCACTCGTCAAAACTTGCACTAAGAATAAGTACAAAGTAAAATTACTGCCTGCTTTTATAGCAAGTTGATGCAGGTACTTTATCCCGTCCCCTCCGACTTTTAGTTCATGCAATTAAAAACAACCGTATTATTTATGGGATGGGCCAATGTGTGTGTGTGTGTGTGTGTGTGTGTGTGCATGTATGTATATGGAAGAATTCTGCGTCTGAACGTCTTTTATCATAAGTTTACTTATTCAGAGCTAACCTGGGGCTAAACACATGCACATAGACAAACACAAAGAAAGAAAAGGTTACAAGCTAAAATTACACTTCCCATAAAATTTTGACGTAACTTTTCCAAAGAAATAAATCCCCGTTGTTAATTACCCAGACATGCCATCTGCATAAAAAAACAACAACTAAGTTAGTCTTAACATAATTAATTCATTAGACATAACATATGTTGGGGGAAAGAACATTAGGTCAATGACTGATAGTATTCGAATCTCTTGGACTACTAGGGGAGACAACTTCGGAAAAGTTTAAGCTTTAACAGACCTCCTCAGAGAATGGTAAACTTCACCATACTCGCTGTAGGTATGATATGAGGATCACTAAATAGATTTTACTATATATTCTTTAATAGTATTGATTTTTCACATCATCTCATGTGCATTATTGTACATTCCCTCATCATCACTCTTCGGCAAGTGCAACGAGGAACTTTTCACAGATGCAGTATAATGAAATCACAATATGACTGATGTTGTCTCCCATTCTTGTCCTAATCTGTGGCTTTGGTTACCCCAGGCATACACTGGGATTGAACCCAAAATGATGTAATTGCGAAGCAAGCTTCTTATTTCTTTACTGCCCACAAGGGGCTAAACATAGAGGGGACAAACGGATTAAGTCGATTACATCAACCCCAGTGCGTAATTGGTACTTATTTAATCGACCCTGAAAGGATGAAAGGCAAAGTCGACTTCGACGGAATTTGAACTCAGAACGTACCGCTAAGCATTTCGCTCGGCATGCTAACGTTTCTGCCAGCTCCTCCGCCTTCTTGCCACACAACTTTAGGGGTTGATGATCCTCAATAAAATAAAAGTGCACATACATGCACATGCATAACAGTTCAGTTCTGGATTTATACACTATTTACCAGTCTCACCCAAATGTAATGCCCACTCACCCCCATTCGTGTACACATCACACATCTCACTGAACAATTTATCCGCAGAACAGCAAACCTTTGGAATTGACTGTCCTCGGAACAGTGCTACACATAAGCGATTGCCTAGGACACTAAAATCTGGGGATACTGCACAAATTATGAACAACCAAACATTTTTAATCCAATTAAAAGTATGAAATTTCCGTAATACAGAAAGCAAGAAAGATCACTTGCAAAACAGAAGAGGATAGGGGAGACAGATTTTGGGTTAGCGGGATAAGACGAAAGGACCATATTGTGTTATGACTTGTCACGTAATTAGACAGGGAAGATTTAAAATTTTGCCACATGACAGGTTAACTTGGTGATATGAAAGATAAGAATACAGTATATTTCTTGTATACAAGTTTGTTTTAACTTTTTGATTGCATTTTTTCAACCTGTGGCTGGAAGAAATTTTAGAACAAATTTGTTTATGGAGGTATTTGATATAGGGCTGGGAAAGGTGGTGGGGGTACAGTGCAGGGCAGTATGTGGGACACGTTAAAGATCTGGGCACAAGATAGTGAAAATTGTAGGGGAGAAGGAACACATTGAAGATCTGGGCATAAAAGGTGCACATAATAGAAGAAAAGGTGCGACACGTAGGTCTGCAAATAAGGGGTGGTTGCACATTATAAGGCTGGTCTAGTATGCTGAATATCCTGGTATGGGTGCTGTTCCCTCCTCATATTGTTCACATCTCTCAAGAATTGTTTTAACCGAACATCAATCGTAAATATTACTCCACCGGTTCAAAATAACTCTTGTAGTTAGTCAATATTATCTGCAAAGGCAGCGAGCTAGCAGAATGCTTAACGGCATTATGTCCTGAGTTTAAATGTCATCCTTTAAGAGTCGATAAAATAAATACCAGTTGAGCACTGGAGTTGATGTAATTGAATTACCCGTCCCCTCAAAAACTACTCGCCTGGTGCCAAAATTAGAAAGTATATTACTCAGCTTCATCACCTCTTTTCGATACGATCCAATAATTGTCACAATCACAGACCTGCAATCATCATCTTCAATTCAATTATATTTATAATCATTGTCATTGTTGTTGATATGGGTATGCCGAAATGAATCATTAGAGACCCAAGAAAATACCTTGTGGTATTTAGTGACACTCCCTAGTTCTGAGCTCTCAATTCTCGCTAAGGTAACTTACTATTTCATCCTTACAAGCACGATTTGATACCCCTAAAATACTTTCTAGATGTGCGAGCGAAAATATAAAGGAGAATAATTGTCACTGACAGCATCAGCGTCATAGCAGAGTGATAATAACAATCGTTATAATACCTAAGATCGTTTGCATCGCAGTAGACGTCCTCCCTAACTCCACTGACCATGATGCAGTAAAGACGCTAAAATAGGGATCAAATGGTAGGAGTGACTTCCCTTGTTTCATGGTAGACGTAACCAATGAATCACAAAGCAATTTATATCAGCTGTAATATATAGACTCATCAATACATACATATAAGATATATAAGTATAGTGCCTGTATTATCTTATGTGCGTGCGCGAGTGTGTGTATAAAATGATGTATCACTTGCTCCTAAGTTTGAAAAGGTAGGTTTTGGTTATTGCAAAACTAAATTTACTCTACTCCCTTTCCAGAACCTTGCCAAAGATCTTTCTAAAGCGGTATATCTCGGGTTATGACACTCACTTCATTTCCGAGCTACACAAACCAGAAATTGTCACTCAATATTGTTTATTAACTAATGATTGCATGCAGCCATGTGTATATGTATGCACATGTTCTTATATATATATATATATATATATATTTATTTATATATATATATATATATATATAGGTAACGACTATCGTTAGTGATCATACTTTCATTCATATTTACTTAGCCAGCACCGTCCTTGTAGCCTTTCAACGGCTATGGTTGTTCATAATTATACACACGCACGCACATACACCTACGGTATTTTTTTTTAATATATATATATATATTCACAAGTCGGTTATATATGCAAAGGTGGGCACCATTAATCGAAAAGCTAACTTCGTTAATCCTTTAATTCTTTGAAAATATAACGGAAATTAACGTTAACTTTTATTGAAAAGGGCATAACTACAGTTTAATACCCCACCGATTTTGTGGCCTCATAACTTCCAGAAAAATGGATAGTTTTTAACGAAATTTTCACCAAATGATCGCGTATATTCTGTAGATTGAGTGTATGTAAAGATTTGTTGGAAAAAACAATTTTTCCGAGAGATTGGTGAGAGGAGTTTCGGAAAATTCCCAGGACCCGACGTTTCCCCCCCACGTTACTTTTTGGAAAGTAGGTATTTTTTAATGAAATTTTATACAAACGCCTTTCAAACGGTGTAGATTACGATTACAAAGAAATTTGTAGGCAATATTTTTGGCGGCGTGGGCAAGTTTCGGATCAGACGGCCTACATAAGTCTTCAGAATGATGGGAGGTATCTTTTCATGAAAAAAATTCTGAAAATTCATTTTTTTTTTCACTCGCTCACCACCCCAGTCCGAAACGATTTTGGCCTTTTTTTTTTTTTTCACTACACACTTAAAACCCGTGAGAGAAACATTTTCGATTTTAAAAAAATTATCAATAATTTCAGAGGAAAATGTGTAATTTAAGGGAGATCTGACTGCTGTTTCTAGCATATCCCAGAACCTCTCTCTTCGTTTCTTTCTCACTCACACATCTATTGATATTTTTCAATATTTTTCTCCCCATAAACAAATTTTATGGAATGATGATGCTAAAGTAACACACATGTAGTCCCAACCAAGCGAGGTCATGTTATGTGTGTGTGTGTAATAAAAAAAAACACATAAAAACATCTTTAGTGTTCATATTAATCTGTTAAATGTAATGCTTATTTTGTTCACATTATTTTGAATTATTCAGGTTCAAGCAGGGTGTCCACAATAGTTGCTTGTAACATTATAATTTTTTTACATACAGATTTGCAACTTTGTCAGTGGGTGCTTTATATACCATTAGCTTATAGTTATGTAATTTTAGCTGATCTTGCTGAGTACATTTGACTTTTATGGGCAGGTAAATTTAATTAACAGATGTAGAAGCAATAACATTATGGATAAGCGCTAAAATTGAAATTCTTAATGCATCTTACATGTTTGATTTGTTACTAAAATTATTTCAGATGGCAATGGACAAACATTTTACTACTTTTCAAGATGAGGTATATGTATATATAAGCATATAAGGTTAATACTGTGTATATGTATGTATGGACATATATGACTACTTTCGTTCCCTTCTTACACGTCTCTTTACTGGTCCTTGACCTGGATGCTGTCTGGGAGTGAGAAAATTGTACTTCATTGAACTTATTACAGGATGTACCAAGATGTGTGTGTGTAGACATATAAGACTACTTCATGCCCTTCCTACCCCACTCTTTCTGGTCCTTAATCTGGATACCGAATGGAAGGGAGGAAATTATACTTCATTGAATCAAATATATGATGTACACTACACTACCTAGCAAATGTTTGCACAGATCTTCTTTTCAAACACAGACAAAGATCCCACAACAACTACCTTCCCATTGTCTCACCCAAGTACACAATTTTAGGGCTGCAAACATCAACGTCGGCAAACACAGACAAAAGTCCCACAACAACTACCTTGTGAGTGATGAGGCCGTATCCCACACTGCCTGATATTTTAATCATCTCAGCAGTGATACCTGATGGTCCAGGAGATTTCCTAGTCTTCATTTTCTTAATTGCCTCATCTATTATACTACTATCAACTCTGATTGCTGGTCTCTCAATTGGTTCGATATTTGAAAGACTCTCCATCTTGCAGTCATTCTCCACATTTAATAACCTTTCATAATGGCATCTCCACACATCTTTCTTCTCTGAGTTACTAAGCACAAGCACGTAAACTTTGCCCAGGCTATTCTTATTCTAGCAGCTATACTCTCAGAGCATCCACCCAACTACTGACTTGGTCACCTAGGTAACGGAAGCTATCAACTATTTCTAGTTTTTCCCCCTGGCATGTGACAGAATCTGTTTTCTGTACATTTTCATTCCTATTGCCCCTAAGCATTTGCCACACACAAAAACTATCTTCCCAGTTAACCTTCCTTTGATATTGCTGCACCTCTTATGTGTCCATAGCTTACACCTTACGGAGTTCCTACCTACACCTTTTCTACAGATCGAGTAGAGCCATCTACCTGAAGAGATTTCTGATTTGTCTGCCTTCCTACTTATTAAGACTTTGGTTTTTGCTAGGTTGACTCTAAGGCCCTTAAATTCTAGACCTTGCTTCCACACCTGAAACTTCTTTTCTAGTTCTCATGTTGACTCAGCTACTAGAGCAAGGTCATCAGCATAGAGAGTTCCCAGAGGCATCCTGTCTTGAATTCCTCTGTTATTGCCTGGAGGACTATGATGAATAAGAGGGGGCTGAGGACTGATCCTTGGACCCCTACCCCTACCTGGAATTCTTCACTATACTTGTTGCCAACCCTCACCTTACAGACAGCATCCCTGTACATAGCTTGTACAGCTCTCGCTAACCACTCATTTATCCCTAGTTTCTGCATTGACCACCAGATAAGAGATCAGGGGACCCTGTCAAAGGCTTTCTCCATATCAACGAAAGCCCGGTACAGAGGTTTATCTTTGACGAGGTATTTCTCCTACATCTCGTCTAAACTAACTCTCTCCCTAATTACCTGATCCAACTTGATACCTCTGTAATTATTCATATCTAATGCATCACCTTTACCTTTGTAGCAGTTGGGTATGAATCAAATGTTCAAACAAAATATGACACTCTAACTCTCCTCTGAGGGCAATAACTCCAAATAAAAACTGACTGGGACCTTGATGTTGATGAGTGAGAGTAGTAGCAGTTTGGAGGATGGTGGATTACAGAATCAGCACAACACTAGACAAAATATCTTGCCTAACTTAGTTACATCTTTTTACATTCTGAAATTGAGCATTGTTGGGGATCAGCTTTGTGTGCCTTCCTTCTAGGTCAATGAAATAAGTATCCAGTAAAATACAGAAATCAGTTAAATATAGTGTATCCCTGTCCACAAATTAGTAATTTCTTGTCTATTTTGAAAATTGTTGTAGTAATCATATTGCTGCTGCTTCTTCTTCTTCTTCTTTATTACATATGTCCAAGTGTAGCAGTGGGGAAAGAAGTTTACATCCCAACCACATGGTTCTGGGTTCAGTCCCACTACATGGCACATTGGGGAAGTGTCTTCTGCTCCAAGCCAACCAGAACCTTGTGAGTGAATTTGGTAGACAGAAACTGAAAGAAGCCCATCATGTGTGTGTGTGTATATGTTTATGTGTACATATGTGTGTGTTTGTTACTGTCTCCTTGCCTTGACATTTTGTATCAGTTTTTGTTTGTGGCAGATGTTCAGGTGCAATAAAGACTGTAAACAAACAGGAAACAACTTCTATCTCATTTCAGAGTGAAAAACTAGAGGTAGTCGATAGCTTCCGCTATCTGGGCGACCAAGTTAGTAGTGGGGGTGGGTGCGCTGAAAGTGTAGCTGCTAGAATAAGAATAGCCTGGGCAAAGTTTAGAGAGCTCTTACCCCTGCTGGCGACAAAGGGACTCTCACTCAGAGTAAAAGGCAGACTGTATGACGCATGCATACGAACAGCCATGCTACATGGCAGTGAAACATGGGTTGTAACTGCTGAGGACATACGTAAGCTTGCAAGGAATGAAGCCAGT
>NC_068994.1:29920129-29926260 GCF_001194135.2 Octopus bimaculoides
GTGCGGGTGGCACATAAAAGACACCATTTCGAGCGTGGCCGTTTTCGTGCGGGTGACACGTAAAAGCACCCACTACACTCTCTGAGTGGTTGGCGTTAGGAAGGGCATCCAGCTGTAGAAACTCTGCCAAATTAGACTGGAGCCTGGTGTTGCCATCCGGTTTCACCAGTCCTCAGTCAAATCGTCCAACCCATGCTAGCATGGAAAGCGGACGTTAAACGATGATGATGATGATGATGCAAGCGGTGTCTTTGTTTCCAATATTCTGGAAATATTACTTACTTTAAAACAAGTGAGTGTTGACAACATGGAAGGACATTCAGCTGTAGAAAATCCACCTGGATGAAAATTTCTTCCAAAACATGCAGCATGGAAAAGTTGATGTTAAAATGATGATGATGATGATAGTGACAATGACATTGTTGTTGACAATGATGACAACAGCAATGACGATGATATAAACGATGATTGATATAAAATACTTGCCTTCATGTTAACCATCAAGCCTTAACAAAAGGCTTTAGGCAGAAAACTATGAGCTGTTCCACTGAGGGAAGATTTTTGGAACACTTACATGTTTGTGTTGATACACAACCATTCCCAGTGGCATGATGACAAAGCTTTTTGAGGATTGAGCTTAATGTTTCAATAATAACTGATACAACTTTTACTTTGGCTACTTAGCATCCCCACATTCTTGATATGTTTGCTTTTAAACCTGCATCTTTAATTTTTTCTACTTCTTTGTCTGAAAGAATTACAACATCTAATATAAGTTATTCTCTCTTTTTTTTAATATCACTTATAATGATATTTGGTCTGTGATATTCAATTGTCCTATCTATCTCAATGCCAAAATCCCTTAGAGTTTTTGGTTTTACAAGGTTCATTTGGAGCCTCTTCTGGTACATGCTTGCTCATTATCATTAATATTATCATTATTTAGGCAATGAGCTGGCAGAATCATTAGCATCCCAGGTGGAAGGCTTAGCAACATTTTGTCCATCTTTACATTCAAAGGTTGACTTCGCCTTTCGTCATTTTGGGGTTGATAAGATAAGTACCAATTGAATGCTGGAGTCAGTGTAATCAACTATCTCCCTCCCAAAAAGTTTTAAGCCTTGTGCCTATAGTAGAAAGAATTATTATTATTATTATTATTATTATTATTATTATTATTATTATTATATACACTACAGATTAGACTGTTGGAAAAGAAAAAAAATCCTAACATCGGACTACAACAAGTAACCTTAGATGCCAAGAACCCTCCTAAGTTTCCTTGCTACCCCTAATAACACTGTTTTCTGGAGCTGTACTAAACTGGGTTTTATGCCTATTTCCTCTATCCATCTGTTCAAATCTTTAGAGAAAGTTTCCAATGCACCTATAACTATTATGATACATTTTACCCACACATTCCATAGTCTCTGTAATTCAATGGCTAGGTCCTGGTACTTTGCTATTTTTTCTATATCTCTCATATTGATTTTTTCATCATTTGGGACTAAAGTCAATTATCTGGCATTTTCTATTCTCTTTATCTTCTACTACTAAATCAGACACCTGAGTAGAGATCCATTTCTTCGTGCTAAAGCTGATTAATTCTCTTATGTTGTCTGCTATACTAAATATACTCAAACATTCACTTATCCATGAATATGGGATCATGTCACTCACATGCTATTATTAGATTTTTTCTTTCTAGTTTTTACTTCATTTAGAACTGCTTTGTCTATTTATAATAGATCATGTGTTCCTCTTGCCTTTTTCCTGTAACCTTTCTGTTCTTCTGGCAGTAAATTCTGGTTGTCAAGCTGCTCATAAATGCTTTCTGAAAGCATTTCTGTTAACTGTTTCCACTCTAATGGTATGCAAGTAATTGGTCTATAGTCGCTAGCTGTACAGCCTTTGCTCTTATCTTTCATAATGAGTTTGTCTTCCCTCTAGTCATCCAATCTGGTATTATTCCTCCATTAAGGCAATCCTGAATTCATTCCCTCAGCCTCCCATGTAAACTACTAAATCTGGTCCTGGCCCTTCTAGTTCAGCATTGTTCCTAACACTTTACTCATTAATGCACTAGTTAGTCTTAGATCTCGCTGCTTCTCACTCACTACTTCTTTCCATACTTTCTTTAACAATACTGCATCTCTATTACCATTGCCTGGCTTATCCCAAATATTAGTCCAGAACTTTCTAGCTTCTGTTGCATTAGGTTTCTTATCTCCAGTACTTCATTCTCCACTATTTATTTGGTTATAAAATCTCCTCTGGTCTGTCTCAAATAATCTATTCTGTTGATACTGAACTATTCTTTTCTGATATCTGGAGAGCTTGCCTACTATTGCTATGATATGTTGTTTCAACTCTTCTATTACTGTCCCAAATCCTTTCTCTTTGACTGAGTATCTTTTCTCTAGAGAAGATTTGTATCTTGTGTTTCCTAACTTGTTCAGTTTCCCGACTTCTATTCTACTCAGATTTTGTCTTAAAGTCTTCACTTTATTTTGTAGCCTCTTTTTCCCCATTTGCTCTTTTTTAATCTTTCCTTGTGATATATCTAATCTTCTAGTGACTACTGCCCCTCCTGCACAGATCAGTAAGTTAGCATCTCCTATATTTTAATATCTATCCTACTGATAACTGAATCTACTTTCCTAGTCATATCTAGCAGCTTTCTTCTGTTGATGCCCTTTAATGCTGGCAATCTTTTTCTTACTTCTTTACTCATTACTTCTTGCAATTCATCTAAAATCTTCTGATCTTCCTCACTTAAATTCCTTAAGTCACTGGTGCCAGTTGTCCCTTCTTTATTGGTAGCACTATTATTATTTTTTCCCTTAGATTCTTCTTTGGTTCGAGTTGTATCTCTTATGCTGCTGTTTGTCTTTCCCACTGCCTGGTCTTTCTTTTCCAGTTTTCCTGGGACCTCTTCTACCTCCATTTCTGTCATCCACTTTCTTCTCCTAATAATATTAGCTTGATCAACTAATCTCTACTCAGTCACTTTAAACATACCCTTCTCTACCCAAAGTGTTAACATCCGTTTTCTATAGCCCCCTTTTTTAGGTTCACTTTCTAAGTAGCACTGCATCACTATCCTGCTTCCTTCGCTTGTCCACTTTCTCCTCCTTGCTCTATTATCTGCTGATGCTGTATTCGGATAACAGCTGTGGTCATTCTGCATCTTTACTCATCCACTGCCAAGTGAGAGGCCTTCCCTTAAAGGTCCAGCTTCATTTTCCCTGTTACAACCAGAATTTCTTCGGAAGCACCTGTCTCTCATAAACTGAGGTAAGGTAACGTTCGTCACCATGGTAATCACCACTATTATTTTCCAACATCTGATTGTAACTTTCTGTTGCATCATTTGTTGCACCTTTGTGCTGGTAGGGTGACATGTGCTGCATTTTATTATTATTATTATTATTATTATTATTATTATCATTATTATTATTATTATTAACTAATTTTTGTTAAATCATTCTTGTATTTCAGAGTCCACCATACAATTCTCACTTCTTCATGAATAATTCATTATTTCCTGCAACAACTCGAGATTTCCATTGATGTAGAAAATCTAAAGCTTATATATACATATATACTTTAAAAAGATGCGTTTCTGCTTTGAATTTTAACCAAATATGGGTTCTTTAGCCCTGAGTGGGTTCAATGGTAACCACTCTCCATCAGTAGCATCTCAACTGCTGAAGAAATACACATTCTCAACCAGTTTTCCCTAATGACTTCCACCTGGAACAATCACCATGGGCCTTTAGTTTAGAGAAGTGCAGCACAAAAGATAACAATATGTCTCAGCAAACATATATTCAAGATTTATCATCCAGTATAAATAGTTCGGTGACTAGTCAGAATTCTTCTACACCTGTCAACAGCACAGATAACAGTTTATGCACAAAAAACCTCCAGTTAATGCCATCACTTCAACTTCTACAGCAAGACCAAAAATCAAAAACTTCCATTTCTGATCAACTTAGTTACAAAAACAACATGATTTGCCATGTCAGTGGATACCAGGCCAACAATATCAGGACCACTGTTTCAAAATCACTTAATATTCCTAATGTGAGGTGTCAGAGAAATCATGAAGAACATTCTCAATCTGATAAAGATAGGTGTACTGCTGCTGGCCAGGATTTTGAGTCCCAACGATTTCACTGCTCGGTGTGCAATAAAAGTTATGCACGATCTAATCAACTGGTATGCCACAACAGGGTCCACACAGGAGAAAAACCTTATGCCTGCGATGTTTGCGAAAAAAAATTCACTCGGTCAGATCAGCTGAAATACCACAAACGCACCCACAGTGGAGAAAAACCTTACCAATGTACATTTTGCACAAAAAGTTTTGCACGTTCAGACAAACTGAAATGCCACATTCGTGTTCACACTGGTGAGAAACCATATCAGTGCAGAATCTGTGAAAAGCAGTTTGCTCGCTCTGACAAACTACGAGCCCATGATCGCATACATACTGGTGAGAAACCCTATCATTGTGACCTTTGTCCAAAAATGTTTGCTCAGTCTGATAAGCTACGATGTCACAGACGTATCCATACAGGTGAGAAACCTTACCAATGCACTGAATGTGGGAAGCAGTTCTCCCGCTCTGACAAACTTGTCCAGCACAAACGAATTCACACCGGGGAAAGACCTTTTCACTGTAATATTTGCTCAAAACAGTTTCTCCGTTCTGACAAAATGCAGTTACACCGGAAAACTCATTTTGTTGCACCATCAACAGTTTTGTTATCAAAGGTTACTGGAAAACAACAGGGTCCAAAATTGAACAACCACACAGAACCTCATCCCACAATCAGTCCAACATTAACCAACGATGATGTCATCTGCATTGATGACACTGAACTGGCTGTCCTTAACAACAAAAATTTAAAGGAATACATACCTAATAACCCCTATTTCTGGCCGGCAGTCAACTGAGGAAAGAATATAAACCCCCTTTAACCCCGCCTTCTGACCTACAATCAATTACAGTTGTTGCTCAAGAAAAATGATATCTGTGATTTCACATCCAGGCAGGACTACAAACTGTATCATTATCTTGGTTTGCATAAACAATACTATTATTCCCTACTACTTTCAAACTTGGATCCATCACATTTGCTCTTGTAGTAGTTTCCAAAGATACCATTTGCTACTCTTTGAAGATAACTTCTTCTACCACTATGTTATTAACAATCCAAAGATAGGAGCTACTGCGTAACCACTTGACCTGTTAAAAATAACGGCCAAATCATCAAATCACACACAAATAACTCAGAAAAAAATGGAAGGATGCATAGTAACCACATACTCTATAATACTTTCACTATTTCATGGACCTTCAATTTTTATTGCATTTCTGACTGTGCTGAATCTAACTTCAATGGCAATCTTTTATTTTGATTCTATTTAGGGAATAATCTCACCACCATCATCATCCTCATGGCAACAGAGACTCTTCAGGGGTCTACCTAATCAAGGCAGAGTCAAGACTACAAAAAATCTGATTATGACAGACACCTCAAAAATTTACTCAATCAGGGCTGAATTAAAGCTAGACAATTGCCACACTTTCATGTCCCCTTCTGTTTCCTGCCATTAGAGCCAGATTCCTCTCTCTCTCTCTCTCTCTCTGATACACTTCTACCCAATGACAGCCTGCTTCAAAATAATAAACTTCCTTCTCATTCAAAATATTCATGTTTCTCTTCTGAAATGTGTGTGTGTGTGTGTGTTGTTATATTTGGGGATGATCAGATTTTTGCCAATTAACCACACACACACCATAGGACTATATACTTAGTCTTTACTTCATATATATCATCATCATCATCATCATCATCGTTTAACGTCCGCTTTCCATGCTAGCATGGGTTGGACGATTTGACTGAGGACTGGTGCAACCGGATGGCTACACCAGGCTCCAATCTAATTTGGCAGAGTTTCTACAGCTGGATGCCCTTCCTAACGCCAACCACTCAGAGAGTGTAATGGGTGCTTTTACATGTCACCCGCACGAAAACGGCCACGCTCGAAATGGTGTCTTTTATGTGCCACCCGCACAAAAGCCAGTCCAGGGGCACTGGCAACGATCTGGCTCGAAA
>NC_068994.1:29926526-29935956 GCF_001194135.2 Octopus bimaculoides
GTATGCACATTTACATTACACATCCAGCGGAGCATACTGGCTTCATTCCTTGCGAGCTTACGCATGTCCTCAGCAGTCACAGCCCATGTTTCACTGCCATGTAGCATGGCTGTTCGTACACATGCGTCATACAGTCTGCCTTTTACCCTGTGTGAGAGTCCCTTGGTCGCCAGCAGAGGTAAGAGCTCTCTAAACTTGGCCCAGGCTATTCTTATTCAAGCAGTTACACTTTCAGCGCACCCACCCCCACTACTTACTATATATATATATATATATATGTATATATATATATATATATATAAACCTTATTAATAATTATCGCCAAGCTAACATGGCAGTCCAGAAAAATAGGACGAATGCTGTTTTCTTTTCTTATATATAAACTTTCTTTTCAAGTGCCGAATAACATCTTTCTTTCCCATGTTCCCTCCCAGAAACCTTTCCCAGTTTTCAGAGTTAGCACTGTAAATGTAGTCACATTGAAATGTAGGTCTAAAGAGATTGTAGAGATGCTTAAACAGAAGCATATTGATGTATGTTGTATCAAGAGGTAAGGTGAAGAGGATCTTCAGCCAGCTTCCTCACAGGCAAGACACATAGGTAGAAAATCTTCTGGGAAGGTAAGAATGATGGAGTAGGTGGTGCGGGCATACTTCTTGCAGAGAAATAGGTGGATAAGGTCATAGAGGTAGTCAGAGTGTGTGAAAGAGAACTTAAGCTCAGGCTAGTCTTGCAGAATAGTATTGCTACAATTATATCTTCCTATGCCCCACAAGCGGGCCTACCAAATGAACAAAAGAACGCTTTTATGATATTCTTCTGCAGGCTACCTCAAAGACGAGTGACAATGATCTCATCTTCGTGGCTGGGGATTTCAATGGACATGTCAGACAGCAGCCTGGTATCTTCCATGGAACTGGCTTCCAAAACAAAGAAGGAACAAAGCTACTGTAGTTCTGTGATGTAGATAACCTTTTGATCTGCAACACCAACTTCAGGAAGCCAGCAAGCCACCTGATAACCTATCAATCAGGTGACTCTGCTAGTCAGATTGATTTCATTCTCACCAGAGAGTGGCATGCATGGTTGCTCTTAAATACGAAGACCCTCCCTGATGAAGAATTTAGCCCCCGTATAGACTAGTCATTAGCAACTTTAGACTCCAGGCCAGAAAGCTGCCAAGAAGCAGACCAGAAAAGAAGGATTTGGAAGCTTAAAGATCCTTCATATGGTCAGAGATTTAAGGACATCCTAATTGAGAAATTTGATGAGAGCGAGGAGGAGCTACAAACTCGTGACATAGAGGGCAACTGGGAATTCCTGTGAGACAGCATGTGAATGCCACAGACCAAATTTGTGGCTGGGGCAAAGTGTCTTCCAGACCTAGGGTAATGTGGTGCTGGGACAATACTGTAGACAGGGCCATTAGAACAAAGAAGCAAACCTGGAAGAGTGGGGGCAGCAGGGACCTGTATCAGATAGCCAAAAGGGAAGCTAGGAGACAGGTATATCTTGCCAAGGGAGGAGCAGAAAAAAAAGTTTACCTATATTCAGCAAAAAATGCTTTTATTCCATTTTAATTTCCTGTTACACAGGTGCTCCCCATTAACAAAGTTAGTTCCCTTCAACATGCTTATTAGTTTCTGACCTTCACTTCTTTCATATTCTGTCAGCTGATATAAGTACCAGCTGAGCACTGGAGTCAGTTTAGAGGTGTTCAGCTCATGATCATGTGGTCATGCATTCAGTTTCTGACTGGGCAGCACATTGTATCCTTCAGCAAACCTCCACATTGTTCCAATATACTCAGTTGTAATGAGGACTAGGGACTGAGTGGGTATCTGTCACTGCAACTACACTGGCACCTAATATAACTAGCAAAGACATGATCCATGTTGCCAAACCATACTTGTTCACAAGTGATGGTTGTCTGTCTTGTACATATCAATGTCAATATTCGGTGGCAGAAACGTTAGCATGCCAGGGGAAATGCTTCGCAGTACTTCATCTGTCTTTACATTCTGAGTTCAAATTCTGCTGAGGCCAACTTTGCCTTTCAGCCTTTCGGGGTCAATAAATTATGTTCTGAGTACCAGTTGTATACTGAGGTGGATCTAATCGACTGGCCCACTCCCCAAAAATTTTGGGCCTTGTGCCTCGAGTAGAAAAGAATATTTTAGCAAGGCAGCGAGTTGGCAGAAATATTAGTCTGCTAAGCAAAATGCTTAGCGGTATTTCATCTGTCTTTACATTCTGAGTTCAAATTCCGCCAAGGTCAACTTTGCGTTTCATCCTTTCAGGGTCGATAAATTAAGTACCAGTTGTGTACTGGAGTCAATCTAATTGACTGGACCCCTCTCCAAAAATTTCAGGCCTTGTGCCTAGAGTAGAAATGAATATTTGGTGGCAGAATTGTTAACACACCAGGTGAATTGCTTAGCAGTTATGTTCTGAGTTCAAATTCCACCAAGGTTGACTTTACCTTTCATCCTTCTAGGGTCAATAAAATAAGTACTAGCTGAATATTAGGGTCGATTTAATCGACCTACCCCCTCCCCTGAACTTGTTAGCCTTGTGCCAAACTTTGAAACCAATATTTCAATGTGCTTGTGCCACATAAAAAGCACTCTGTCGTCCACTCTGCTGGGTAGTTGATGTTAGGAAAGGCCTCTAACTAAAAACTGTGCCAAAACACACAAAAGTCTGATGCAGGCTCCTGCCTGGTCAGCTCCTGTCAAATTGTCCAGCTCATGCCAGCATGGAAAGTGTATGTTAAATGATGATGATGATGACTTCAATGGTCTTCATTTTATCAAACCTCTGGAAATTAAGAACAGTCAGTCAAAAATTAAATCATAAAGGGACGTAACTGAATGCCACAAAGCCTATTGTCCACTGTTCTATTGATTCTACCAGTTCTTTATCCTAGAAATCACAGTCAATACAGAGCCAAGTTTATGGAGTATTCAACGGTGTCCATGCTGGTGCACAAAACCCAGCACTTAGCTTTTAAGTCTGGTATTTATTCTATAAGTCTCCTTTGCTGAACTGCTAAATTTCAGGGATGCAAACAAACCAACACCACTTGTCAACCTGTAAGGTAGAGAACAAAGACACTAAATTGACTATCGAGTGTTGGTCAGGTTGGGGCTATAGTAGAAGATATTTGCCCAAAGTGCTGCCTAGTGAAATTGAACCAAAGCTATGTGGTTACAAAGTGAGGTTCTTAACCATACATCTATGCCTGCACCTATATGACTGAATCATTATATTTCTTACAGAACATTGTATTCTTCAATTTTATGTGCCTCGGGTAATTAGGGAATGTTATCTGAAACAGATTAGTGTTCTATCCAAGGAGAAATTCATATCTCATCAGACTCTCATTTGTAAATCATTATTGTTTAATATAAAATTGTCCCTAATAGCTGTTTCAGATAACATTCCCAATAGATTTTGATGAAAGGTATCTCATCCATAATCATCCCATTTTTTGTATGTCAGAGAATTTTTTTTTTTCTTCAAGAGAGACTAGAAGGTAATTTAAGGGAAATTTGGCTTCAGTACTATTTCTAGCAGCTCATGGTATTTGTAGGGTTTTATGGAAGAAATGGCACAAAAACACCTCTGCTAGAATATTGATATGTCTATGAACCAAATTATTCCATAGAGATGGTGCTTCCTGCAGTTTCTTTAGCATGAAATGGATAAGAGATAATCCTTTTATGAAACAGAATGTTGGAATATGAGATACTTTTTCCTCCTTAAAAATAACAGAGAAATGTATGCACACTTACTTGAAAACTAAAGTTAGGTTGATATCTTCTTAGTTATTTTGTCCTTCTTGTCGCTGTCATTGTCGTTGTTCTTTGCTTCTAAGTCAGCACTAACTGTGAAAACAAACCTATGAATAAACTATGACCTGTCTCTGTTTCCAGAAGTAATGCACTCTGGAATACATTATCTAATGTGTCCATTTTGAAAATTGTCTAGGTTGAAGGAGATTTAGCTGTTGTTTCAAGCATGTCAAGTGACTATGTAGATGCTTCCTTGTTGACTCATCTTTATTTAAGTAGTGTTAAAGAGATGAGAGTCAAATTGACCCCTAGGGAGAATGCTACTCTATCACCAACAAGTAATATTTCCCACAACAGATCTGGTACTACATTTTGCCATTTATTCTTAGGTCAAACCAGATTGAACAAGGCTATAACTATCATTTCATTTTTCCCATCTCTCCTAAAGTATCTAGGACTACATTATCCTTTCTTTAAGACAGGAAAGGGATTTGTCTGATATTTCTAGTACATCAAGTGTTCATGTAGTGTTTCTTTGTCGCAAAACAGTGAAATGCCTGCAGTAGGTTTAATGTTACAACTTATCTGCCAGTAATTACTATACATTATTCAATAACATTTATTTTGAATGTCATGCTTAATTAAGAAATTACTACTTCACACACATAGATATCGTCAACATCATCATCATCATCATCAACATTTAACATCCATTTTCCCTGCTGGCATGAGTTGGGCAGCTTGACAGGAACTGACAAGGCCAGGGGCTGCATCGGATTCCAGTCTGTTTTGGCTTAGTTTCTACAGATGGATGCCCTTCCTAACACCAACCACTTTACAGAGTATGCCGGGTGCTTTTTTACATGGCACCAGCACCCACACCAATGCTTTTTATGTGGCACCTTGGTTTTAGGATCTCAATTATGTTGTGGTAGGTGGATCTTCTCAAGTACAGCAATGCACCACATATCTCAGTCCTCTGTCATCTCCTTCATAAGGTCCAGCATTTGAGATTGGCCTTCAATACATAATAATATATATGTATGAATGTATATATATCTTAACTATTAGTGATAGAAGCAACCTTTGTAACAAATATTAATTAGCACATCCAACTTAACTTGAATGTTTTGTTAAGAATGTCATGAACTGTGGTAATTGTTTTGAGAGATGATCTTGTATAGACATTAGGTGCTAAAAAGCACGGATTATATCAGTTGATGAAATTTCATCAGCAGTAGCAGGTGGGACTGTTGTATCCCATGATTTCAGCATAAAATGCACACCATCAGCAATAGATCAAAACACCATCAAACCAATATAGTTTAACCCTGACTAAACAGTCGGTGATAACATGGAAAACTGGTGGGCTGTGTATAAATTAGCTGTTAGCAACAGAAGCAGCCTTTGTGACAAATATTAATTAGCACATCCAATTTAACTAGGATGTGTTGTTAAGAACCTCATAGACTGCAATAATTGTCCTGAAAACTCATATAGATGTTAGGTGCTAAAAAAACGCAGATTTTGTCACCTGATGAAATTTTGTCAGCAGTGGCCTATGGAACTGTTGTATATTGCTGTATTAACACATCCAAGTTAAATTGGAAGTTCTAATTAATATTTTTTACAAAGACTGCTTCCATTACTAATAGCTAATTTATACACTGTTGGTGTAGGTTCTGCTTGAAACTTATCTATGTATCTAAGATTTTTCTCTTCTATTTTATTTTTTGAGGACTTCTATAAGTTTATTGTTTGTCTAGTAAGCTACAAAATTCATACATTTTCTCACTTTCCTGTAATTCAGACCACTTCATGGTCCCAACAGAAAATGGAAAAGGCATTGCTTTAGAGGATGGTGAGGGAGATGCACTGTTAGAACAGCCACTCTGACTCACAGAGCTTACACTTGTGGGTAGCCATCTCCACCCCAATAGCAGTGAGCAGGGATATGGTCTAGGGGCCAAAAATGCCAGAGGTCTCCAGTGCCTCAGACTCAAGCACAAACCTATCAGAGAGCGACCGATACTTTGACAGTTTGCTTTATACACTACTCACTAGCTTTTTGCAACACCACTGACTGTTTAGCCGGTTTTAAGCTTTATCAGTTTGACTGATCTTCAATCTGCCATCTGGTGCCTGGGTATCTGTTGCTGGCCATGTGAAAATTTACACTGAAATCATGTAATACGACAGACCCATCTGCTGGCACTGAAGAAATTCCAACGACCAATGTAATCCATGCATTTTAGCACTTATGTCTATACAAAATCATTTCTCAGGACAATTACTGCAGTCTGTGACATTCTTAACACACACACACACGTATGTATATATGGCATTGCTGTGTGGTAAGATGTTTGCTTCCCAATCACATGGTTGTGGGTTCAAGACTACTGTATGGTAATTTGGGCAAGTGTCTTCTGCTATAGCTACAGGCTGACCAAAGACTTGTTAGTGGATTTGGTAGACAGAAACCTGGATAAGTCCATCAAATATATATATAGGTGGGTCTTTGTGTTGCATCCCCCACCACGACTTGACACTCAGTGTTGGTTCGTTTATATCCTCATAATGTAGCAGTTCAACAAAAGTGATCGATAGATTGGTAGAATAAATACCAGGCTTAACAATTAATACTGGGGTCAATTCATTCAACTAAAGTCCTTCAAAGTGGTGCTCCAGCATGATTGCAGTCTAATGACATAAACAAGTATTAGATGAAAGAATATATATATATTATATATATATAATTTAAAATCCAGGAAAAGAAAAAAAATTAATTGCATATTTTTACAGATGTTTCATAATTCACAATCTGTTTCATACATCATCAACACTTATTTGTAGGTGCATAATCATTTCTCAGACAGAGTTTACAAAATTCGATCAGACAAGGGACTAGACTTCAATTTGCTTACGGTCTTGATAACTAAATGTAGTGCATCATTCAATCTACCGTTCAAATATTTTACCACCAAATGCTGCCGGTGTGCCAAGTAATGAAGTTAGTATCTGGTGGGAAATTTTACGCTTTAGAAGAGATGAAAAACCTCTGTATATTCCTATAACCGAAGGGGCTCAATCAGACGCACGGGCAAGAATATTACTGAGTGGGATATTACGTTCAAAAAGGTAGAACTTGAGAGTGTGAAAAATATGATGATATATGTTATAATACTATAACATAGAGAACTAAGAAGTGCCAGTTAGGAAAAACTTAGAAGATGACTCAACCGATAAAGATGTATAACAGTAAGATTTATTAGTGCATTAAACTGTATGTCTGTGTTTGAGTGTGAATGTGACATAATAAAACACAATATAATACAGGCCGTCATGTAAACAAGAGTGTGTGCAAGTAATACATGTATGTGAATGCAAGAGATATAGAGTATAGATAAGAGTCAGTAATAAGGACGTTAAAAGTAAGTCCAGACACCAGGATGTGAAATACCAGTTCTCAGTTAAAGTACACAGTAGTTGAAAGTCTGTATATAAGAGGTTTAGGCGTTGAGGCAGAGCTAAGTCACTTGTCGTGCAGTTGAGGCTTCTATGCCGGGCCGGATTCTTGATACAGATGGTTTCTCGCAGGGGTCGATTTCTGGCTGTTATTCCGTGGTGAACAATTCACACAAACAGGATTGAGAAGAGAAGCTGTGGTTGCTGTTTGGTTGCTTGTGTACTGGGAGAAGTCATGTTGACGTTGGCGACGTTGGGGACGAAGGTTGTAGTGAAGAGTTGAACGATGGTGTTGATGTCGTCGCTGGAAACTGGCTGGCTGTGTTACGTGTGGTCAACGACCAGATCTTAGCAGATCTGAAGCCGCGACAAACTGACGTGGGTTAAATTAGGCTATTTATAGGTACAATGAGGCTCCAGAAAGCATCAGAAAAACACTCTCTCACGTGACCTTATTAGATGGCCACGGCTGGTCGGTTTGCATCCTGGTGCGAAAGGACTGGTTACAATTGCCGCGGAAATAAAAGTCAGTCAGGTGACAGACAGCAAGGCGGGAAAGAGTTGTTACCTGCTACGTTCACATTTGTAAATAAATAACCGTGAGAGAGGTGGTTTCACTACAACTTTATGAATCAAGCGGCAATTTCTCTGTGAACAGCATTTCCTCATAGATGGTTCTGCCACGCTAGGCCACAGCACATCTAAAATTGTGTACAAGTAGAATAAGTTATACATAAGCATCCCTGGATATAGGTAAATGCAGAATTGATTTCTAAATATTCTTTGTCACCCACAAAATGTTCACATCGCCCACCATGTAAGTTCACATCGCCACCTGTAAGTTGAAATTGCCCACCGGTGGGCGATATCGCCCACTTTTGGAAGCTATGATATAGATATAGTTTAGCAATGGTCTGCTCTTGGGCAGGTTCTGTGAATGTGGACTTTTTCCAGCACTCTTTATACAACCTGGGAGGACAAATACACTCTCCTTCTGCCGTTAAGTAGATTACTGGGACTTCGGCTACCTTGACTATGCTTGGGATGAATTCTAAAGTGATTTCTTGTTGCCTTTTCTAGATGGGATTTGAACTCAGAATGCAGAGAGTCGGAAGATATACCGTAAAGCATCCCTACCAACATAGCAACGATTCTGGCACGCTCCCACCAACAGAGCAACATGAAATGAAGCGTTTTGTTCAACAACATGCCGCCTGATCCCAGAATCAAACCCATGATCTAGTGATCATGAGTACAACACCCTAACCACCATACTGGAATGCAGTCTCGCTGGGGCACCGTCCTGAACAGCTTAGTTGAACAAAGTGACCCCAGTACTTTTTTTTTAAAGTTTGATACTTATTCTATTCTCTTTTGTTGAGCTGCTATATGAAGGGGACGTAAACAAACGATCCCCTTCTAATTTCATTATATTATATCGAGCAGGAGTGGCTGTGTGGTAAAATTGGCTGGGACAAAGTACCCCGTTAATATTGAGGGCCGGCAACCAAGGTGCCATGAGTGCTTGGAAGCTGGCCACATAAAAAAAACTGCCCCCAGGGCCGTAATAAGGCCCTGGAGCAGGATAAAGTGCCCCCCCCCCATTGGAAGAGGAGACGGAGAAAGTCGTGGAGGCAGGTGCCTCTTTAAGAAAAAGAAAAAGAAAGGTGAGCAACAATGGTTGCTCACCAGTTGAAACAGAGGTTGAGGGGGAGGTAAAGATCTCGGGTGTGCCGAAGGAGGCCCTAACCCACTCTAAAAAGAAAAGGAGAAAGAAGAGAGGTGGGAAACGGCCGGCGGACGTTTATATGCCGCCGACCGAACCAGTGACCCCTCCAGAGCAGCTTGAGGCTCCTGTCCATGAGGGGGAGGAGTTTGTCCTCCTTTATCACATGGAGGGGCCTGTAAGAGAATGGATAAATGACCATCGCGACCGAGAACTTACGTTCTCGAAGCACACACTCAGTTCATTGTGGCCTCCGCGGGTAGCTGCGGAGATAATACAACATTCATTGTTGTCAAGGGTCATGGAGACCCTTGACAAAAAACTGTTCGCATTCCTTTTTGCGGGTCCTGACTTGTCGCTGCAGAGTTGTCTGCGGGCGGCGAGTCAAATTGCTTGGGGACCCAAATGATTGGGGGTTTTTTTTTCATGAATATATAAAGTG
>NC_068994.1:29938875-29942726 GCF_001194135.2 Octopus bimaculoides
CGATGTTGGGGGGACAAACACAGATACACAACATATACACACATACATATATATATATACATATATACGACGGGCTTCTTTCAGTTTCCATCTACCAAATCCACTCACAAGGCTTTGGTCGGCCCGAGGCTATAGTAGAAGACACTTGCCCAAGGTGCCACGCAGTGGGACTGAACCCGGAACCATGTGGTTCGTAAGCAAGCTACTTACCACACAGCCACTCCTACAGCTGAATTATTCAAATTTTATCAGAAAAATAAATAAAAGTGGTTAGATATTCACCACGAACTTCTCCATTGATTAAAAATTTTAGTAATTCAAAAACTTTCCATTGTATGGTCATCCAGATTTCACAGACAGGGAGAGGAAAACTATTTGGGATATTTTGGTGTTTTATTAAAATTGATAATTTCAATAAAATTATCATGAAAGAACATCTCAGTAATAACATAAAAAATAGAATCCTGGAAGAATAAATGAATTATCTCTTCTAGTTTAGAATGATGAACATATTAAGCTGATGGCTTCCACTTTTAGTCAAAAATTGCCACATAGCATTAATGACACCAAATATTTTGGTTTCATGTTTAATTCTACTCCAGATTCAGCACTTTGAGAGCTAATCATAGAAACAGTTAACAGTTTGATATATTGATTTTAAAGAGAAAACAATACATATGTATGTATGCATGTACGTACGTACATATGTATGCATGTATGTATGCATATCATATTTAAAGCAGATATACTGTTGAAGGCCTGAAAGCTGCAGTATCTGTCTCAATTTCTTTTGCAGACATTTACTGTAATTTTCAAACTCTGCTTTAAATATGATATAAAAATTGCTATACATAGGCGTAGGAGTGGCTGTGTGGTAAGTAGCTTGCTCACCAACCACATGGTTCCGGGTTCAGTCCCACTGTGTGGCACTTTGGGTAAGTGTCTTCTACTATAGCCTCGGGCCGACCAAAGCCTTGTGAGTGGATTTGGTAGACGGAAACTGAAAGAAGCCCGTCGTATATATGTATATATATATATATATATATATATGTGTGTTTGTGTTTGTCCCCCCAACATCACTTGACAACCGATGCTGGTGTGTTTACGTCCCCGTAACTTAGCGGTTCGGCAAAAGAGACCGATAGAATAAGTAGTAGGCTTCCAAAGAATAAGTCCTGGGGTCGATTTGCTCGACTAAAGGCGGTGCTCCAGCATGGCCGCAGTCAAAAAGACTGAAACAAGTAAAAGAGTATACTGTTTGCCTCACTGATAGTGTGTGTGTGTGTGTGTGTGTGTGTGTGTGTGTGTGTGTGCATGCATATGTGTGTGTGTGTTCTTAGATTTACCATGTTAAAATGAAAAGATACTGCAAATATTGTGGAAGTAATTTGGAAAAAATCTGTAAATGACTAAATGTTAAAAATCTACCAGTCTATAGCACTACTGCAGTTATGGTTGGTTTATACAAGTGATATTCAACAGAAATGAATATGAAAGATGCACAGTTATTTTTGTAAAGTACTATAGCACTTCCCTCAATATGGTTGGAATGTGTGCTGTCGATTTGCTCAGTCTTTTCTGGCTCAATTCACTGTTGACAGAATCAGAAAATGTTGTTTTAATCTTATCTGAAACTTAATACACAACATGCTTGGAGATTAAATTCAAACTGCTGATGCAAGAGGTGATGAAAGGCAAGTGCTACTTAAAATTTTAACTTCTAAATATTTTGGTTTTGTTTGGGTTTTGGAACAAAATTCATATTCAAATTGACCAGGTTCAGAAACATGAACTTTCATAATGTTGAATGCAATTTAAAAACGTTTGAATATTATTTTTTCAGCAGTCAAGAATCATTGACCAGCAAATCACTTGAAGTTGGGTTGAAACTATATGATAAATAGTATATTCAAGTGGAAAGATGCTCCCAGAAAGAAACAAATGCCAAGTGAAAAAAGGAAAAAAAAAAACTCCAAGGATTTATGCAACAGAAGAAATGGGAATAATGAAATGAAAGAGACTTGGATTCAAAAATTGGATTTCTTTAAAATGCTAGAAGGGTATCGTTTGACTCAAATGAAAGCAACGGCATTGACAATACAAATATCTCAGAAAAAAGTTACATGAATCTCAGAGAGTTTTATATCTTTAATGAAGATGGATTTATGCTCAACAAAGAAATCTTTGATAGTTCTAAAGAAAAGTCATTGAGATTTCATATTTCTAAAACTGGGGAACTTTTCATGTTTGTTGTTTAATATTAGATGAAAATACTTCCCAAAATTTTAAAGTTACTACTCATATAGCATTTGACAGCCATTAGAGATCTTTGAAAAACCCGAAATAGATCTTATGGTATTTTCATGCCAGTCTTAAGGCTTATGGCAACCTGGGTAAGCTGAATTTTGGTCTCATAACATGTATAACTTAAGAAATTTTTGACCACAAGTAAAAATTGTGAATGTAGAAATAAAGTGTCTATCATGCATGCAGGTACCTGCCAATTGTATGAAAAGGCTTTGAGTTCAGGTCAATCGCATACTATTGAGGGCAACATTTCTACTGTAGTGTGTGTGCTGGCCTCAAGCAACACAGTGCTTGAACCCACACCAGGTGTTCTGGCTGCTCTCCATTTCAAGCATCCAGACCCTCTGGTAGATATTAAGGATTTCTAAATCCTTGACTATGACACAGTTTTGGCCACATCCAATGATAATCTAGCTACTGCATTGAGATCCTTCCCTGAGAGCAGTAGTGGTGGAGTAGATAGTTTGTGACCCATCCACCTCAGAGGTTTAATCTCACCACACACTGCTGAGATAGTGCTTGCACTAATCCATCACTACTCTAACAGACAGTCTTCTTTGAGCAGACCACCCCCACCATGCCCAAGATCTTCTGTTCTCAGCCAAGCTGACTGCACTGAAGAAGTACAAAGGCATCCATCTGATAGTCATGGACAATGTCTTTTGATGACTTGTGGCCAGGATAGCATATAGATCAGTCAGGGATGACTTGAGTGAAATACTATGCCCTGTCCAGCTGGGGGTGGGAGTTATGTGGATGTGAGGTTGCTGCCCATGTAGCCAGAGATTACATAAGCGTATGCTTCCCTCCTGCTGAAGCTGAATATAAAAAATGCCTTCAGCAGCATTAGGTGAGATCACATTATGGAGATGTGTATAAGACATACTCCCTCAGTACACTCACTTGCATACCTCTCCTAGGGATCACCCAGAACACTCATGGCTGCTGACAACAGAAGTGCTTCTTCCACAGGTGTCCAGCAGGTTAACCCTCTTCGTTCATTCCTTTTTGCATTGGCTGTATGTTACCCAATCAGTCCACTTGCCCTTCAGTGTCTGACACCTGGATAATGCAACACTGGGTGACTCAGCGGAGTCTGTAGTTGGGGACCTTCAGCAGGTTATCCCAGCCCTAAAGCTTCTTGGGCTTGAGATCAACCCATCCAATTTGAAAGTGGTAAACATAAGCTGTGGTGAAGCTGAATTCCAAATAAGTTAAGGACATGTCAGATAATGTAGACCTACATAGCCTTGAAAGACAGAATATGTATGACTGGTGTGCCTTTGTGTGTGTTGGGCACTTGGGTTGACTGGGAATTTCATAACAATCTGATTTTTAGAATAATCAATAAATGAACACAAATGATCAGTGATCATATCCTTTATTAACTTGAACACAACTGCCAACCACCACGAAAAAACCTGCAAGAAATAGCAGCCAAATCTCACACAAGTCGCACACTACCATCTTTCATGTATTTTGTGTTTTTTAATAAAAGACACACTCGATATTGTAGTCCCATATATATATTAGAATACTATATA
>NC_068994.1:29942837-29948101 GCF_001194135.2 Octopus bimaculoides
AAAGCTGCAAAGACATCACAAAAACTGTTACTCAGAGTAACTGATACTCTGAGTAACAGTTTTTGTGATGTCTTCGCAGCTTTATTAATAAAGCATATTACTCTACCTCTGGTATTCGAGTACTATTTTTTCCACCTTGTTTCACATTTATGTGCTTACTCTGGTGTATATATATATATATATATATATATATATATATATGAAACAAAAGATAGGATAGTCGAGATTGGAACTGCACATTCAAATGACCTGGGACTAAATAACTGTTTCTAAAATAGGCACAAGGCCAGAAATTAGGCAGGAGAGAGTGAGTGGATAAAATCGACCCAATACTTGATTGGCAATTTACTTTATCGACTCCAAGAGGACTTCAGGCAATGTTGACCTCAAGAGATTTGAACTTAGAATGTAAAGAGTTGGAAGAAATACAAGGCAATTTGTCTGACTACCGATTTTGCCAATCCACTGCCTTTTTAGAGCTACGACAATAACAATAAAATGTTATTCATTGAAACAGTGGCACCACCACAACACCGACTAATGCCAACATGTCTATCACCACCATCACCACCACCACCACCGACTAAAACAAGCGCTGCTACCACCACCACCACCACCACTACCACTATCATCATCATCATCACTATACAACTACAGCAATAACAGCAAAAATGTCATTCATCGAAACGACAAGTGCCACCGCATTTATCAACACCGAACTAATACCACAACTGCCATCGCTAACACCATCACCACCATCATTATTACACGACCACAATGATAACAAAAATGTCATCGTTCAATGAAACGGCAACATGCCACCGCCACCCCGTCTTAACACCACAACGATCATTGCCATCGCTATTTGCACCACAACCACCACCATCAATACTACCATCTTATAATCCACCCCGTCGGGTAGTGAAGAGATGACCCACAACGTTGATTGCCAAATGTTTGAAAAGTACGAATGGGATGGATTACGTCCCCCTTTTTTCCTTAGTTGCTCTACTCTCTCCTTCTATCGAGTGTTCCTTCAACTACCATATACCTGTGTATGTGTGTATGTCTGTGATTATGCATGTATGTATGTGTGCATGTGTCAGTGCGCGCTCGCGTATATGCGTGTGCGCGCGCTCCTTTGCCAATGGAATATATAGTTGCCTTGTTCGCCTAGCTCCCTGGACGTATTGTAGCAGATCCGAAGGGCGGATACCATAACTGTCTTTATCTCAGCCTCCAGTTTCCTCTTGTTCTTCTTTTTATTCTTCCTGTTTCCTTTTTTTCTTCTTATTTCTTTTCTTTCTTTTTTATACATCTTCCTTTAATTTAACTGAACCACCCGTTGTTAAAAGATACCCCGAATACTATCTCACACACACACAGCCAACCACCCCTGCTTCCTCGAGCACCAACGTCCCCACCATCATCAATTTCGTTGCTCCTTCCGCTGCCGTCGCCGCCTCTAAACAAACTCCTAACGAAAACGATTACAACAATCACGATCCCAACTGCCACCACCACAACAACAACAATAAGGAGATGCTGAATATGGAAGAATCATTTTTATTGTTGATAGCAAAGAATTACAACGGCATTTGATATGGAGCAAGGTTGGATTTTTATCTATCTATCTATCTATCTATCTATCTATCTGTCTGTCTGTCTGTCTGTCTATCTATATATCTATCTATCTTATCCCTACATTTTACATATACTGGATAATGTTCATAAGCACATACACAATGTGTGTGTGTGTGTGTGTGTGTGTGTGTGTGTACAAGTACATATCGCACCAATATATTTTTAACCGTGTTTAGAGACAGATACCTGCATTGTGTATGCATAAACGGGTTTCTCTTGACATCCCGATTCAGTCATTCTTGTCCATACAATGTATGTGCGTGTATGTATATGTATGTATGTGTTTATGGTGCCTAGCAGTGTTCCTAGTTTGTATATAGACCTATACGCAAGAAACGCACACACTCACACACGCACAAACACAGGTGCGTATCTCAATGCAGATGGATCTCGATCTGTCATGCTCTTCTCCTACCTCTCTCGCTCCTTTCTCTCTCTCTCTCTATATATATATATTCCCCTCTCTATTTAATCACATACACACATTAACACGTTTATGTACATGCAGATTTTGTTATTTTTGTTTACTTCAGTCCGACGTAATGCAAGGTATCGTTGTTATAGCTGTTTAGCCCCAGGACAACTCGTAACGAACAGACCCATCAGTATTATATGACTTGCACATCTTACAGTTAGGAATTAAATAAATGTCTTTTATTTTCTTTCAATTGTCCTTTATCTAAGACTATACCATCCAATGTAATAATATTCGCTACCGTTTTCGAGTCAGTAACGTGTGGTTTAAATTGAACTTCAATATTTCAAATAGTTCGTATAACCACGTAGGGGTTTCCTCGTTATACGTTTCTATGTATGTATGTATGCATGTATGTATGCATATATGCATGCATGTATGCATGGACTTATAAAAGCTTGGCTGAATGAATGAATAAAAGCTATTTAAAAAGTACGTACATAAGAGTGCGAGTCATATAGTAAAATGAATACTTCTATACTTCAGGGTAAGTACAGGGTATCTGACTTATGTCTTTGTATTTTGTCATTCATCCCACAGATAGGTTATATAAATATATTCACATACACACACATACGCACACGTGTATAAAACGCATGTGTGTGTGTGTGGATTCGAGTGTCATACAAGACGAACGGGTGGATGTATTGGAACTAAACTAGAATGTTACACCGAGAAGGTGGCTGTTACGAACAAATGCGGGTAGGTTGTTGGATGCTGGTGTCGCAATCATACGCACTAACCTAATCATATATTTACCCATATACATCCATGTGTGTAGGTGGGTGTGTACATATATATATATATATATAGATATATATATATATATATATACATACATACATATATACATACATACATACATACATACTTATTTACCCGTCTACACAAATATATATATATATGTATATAATTAAGACTGAAGTGGGGTGTGTATTTATATACATATATAAATAAATACATATGTATGTATGAAAGTTTCGATCTGCTTTTTATAAATTTATGTCGTTTAGCATTGTATATCCTGGTGTTTTCATTCATGCATATTTCATGCATACATACATGTGTGTAAATGTATGTGTGTGTATGTATGTATGTATGTATGTATATATATATATATATATATATATATATATGCGCGCGCGCGTATGTACTATACATACAAATTATACATATTTACTAAACGAAAACGCAATAAATCCAAGGTAAAGAATAATCACACCAACTGTTCGCATACATGTATATTCCTTCACATGTCTTGTACGTGTGTATGCGTATGTTGTGTGTGTATTTGTGCATACAGCATAACACACATGGTTGTGTATAAATTGAACGCTGATAGAATGTGGTATCGTCCCTATTTTACTACTCAGAGTCCCAACGAACTGCAACTAATTATATACGCTGTTTTAATAATGGAAAGTTGGATGACTGAAGAATTCATCAAGCCATCACTTTTCCCCGCTTTCTACGTGTGTGTGTGTGTGTGTGTGTGTGTGCGTGTGTGTATCTATCTGCCTACATGTCTGTCTGTATATCTATCTAAATAATGTATGATAGATGAAAAGGGTGGGCGGACAAACGAATGGAAGTGTGAATGCATAGTTGGATTGCTAAGAAGAACGAGGTGGATAGATCGCTAGGTGGATGGATTGGCAGGGATATGTAGTTTTTCTTTTCCATTAAGGCGGGTGGATTGATGAAATCGTTAAACCATTGGACAAAAAAATCCTTGTAGCATTTATTTGCAGTCTTTTTCTGCATTTTTATCCCGCCGAGGTCAACTTTACCTTTCATCCTACGGGGTCGATAAAAATAAAGTATCATTACCATCGTTAATTTTATAATATTCTTATAAAGCATCCTAATATAAGAAATCATTTGTCATTTGAGCATGGTACTTTGTTATTGCATTGTAACCTATGCAGGTATTTAGGCCACATATTCTGGAACAAGTTTGTATTTTAAGATACCAGTACTTAACTTCGGAAAGATAAAAATATAATCAACCCTAGTGAAATTTGAGTTAACATAAAGAGATGTAACTAAATGTTTCACACAGACGAACTCAAACTGGAAGAGGAGACGGGTATAATAGATTATATCGGCTTCATTATTTGACTGGTACCTTGTTTTATCGACTCTGGGAGAATGTAATACAAAGTTGACCTCGAAAGGATTTGAACAGAGAACGTAAATGGCTGTATTTAAATACTACGAATTATTTTGTCCGATTCTACCAATCCTTTGCTATCATATAATAGTGAAGATCATTGCAAGAGAACTACGTGAACCAAAAACATCTCGATGTTCATGGGTTTATAGACAAGGAAATCCAGACCTCCTTGAACTATGGACTCGATTTGTAGTGTCGGCTACTATAAATAAATCTGACCAAATCTTTTCCCGTATTGTTCTTGGTTATCCGTCGTTGTTGTCTTCGGCTTCCTTACTTCCGAAGTTTGCTATATCGAAGTTTCAGTTGACTAGAAAGTCCAATTTTTGCATGAAACACGACCACACAAGTTGTACTTGGTTATCTATAAAAAAAACCAAGTTGACATTTTTTTTATGAAGTCACACTGGCACCTAATAAAACTGGAAATGATGGTGAATTTGAAAGTTTGGTAAAGAGACTATGAGGACATTGAGTGATCGATCATATTAGGATTTTGGAAGAGGGGAAAGGTTAAGAGGAGCCTCTACTCCACAGGGAAATTGCTACAAAAATTTCCTTGACTCTTACGCTAGCGTGTTAAAGACGATATCTTATTCTGTATAATGATGTAGTATTAGATATATGTTGCCTGAAAACGAATGGAACGCTTTTGATGATATATTAGCTCAATCCGGGTCAAATAAATAATAATGGATTTCTTACAAAATTTGTGGTGGAGAGGAGTAAATTGATATAGCTTTGGTATATATTTTAATGAATGAATGATAGGCACAATGTCACTCGGCTAAAAAGACAGACGCTCAACCCAATTTGCAAAGACACAAGACTAAACCTCGAACCATCTGGATAATTTTTCTATATGGTTGCTCAACCTGCTACAAATAGCAGTCAAATCTCCATCAAATTACATCCTGCTGTCTTTATTTGTTTATTTATTTCTTTCTCTCTCTCTCTCTCTCTCTCTCT
>NC_068994.1:29948268-29949453 GCF_001194135.2 Octopus bimaculoides
TAGTTAATAACTCTCTCTCTAATGCTTGTAACTGTTGCTATAACAGTTATAAGCATTAGAGAGAGAGTTATTAACTAGACTACCCTTGACCCGTTGGGTCACCGGGGAACTGAGTTTCCCAGCAATGGAGTTTTGCTTCGTGGGGTTTTTTTTCTTTCTTTTCCAGGTTATTTCGCATGCTTTCAACGAATGTGACATCGAAATCACGTGTAAACGGCTCCTTTCCTCAGAAAAGGAAAGATTTGGCTGCTATTTCTTGCACGGCCTGTTACCACGTAACAGCTATTTCGAGTCCTTTATTGCAAATAGCTGTTATAAGGTAGCAGGGCGTGCTAGAAATAGCAGCCAAATCTTTGGAGGTGAGATACATTGAATGCACTCGAAAAAACCATTTCACACTGAGGTTACGAACTGTCTTTTACGAAATATTTACCGTCTTTTTAAAGTCATTTTCACTTTAGAACATTTTTTTAATATGCCAAAAAAAAAATTTGTAACGGTATCCTCTTAAAAATTTTTAAAAACATTGAAATATTGTCTGTTTAAAGAAAACTAAAATATAAATACTCACTGTACAAACAACTTACATTTTTGAAATCACATTCACTTAAAATATTTCTAAATGATTAAAATATTGTGTTTAACAAAAGCAAAAATAGAAACATTTACTGTAAAAAAAAAATTGTATTTTTTCGTTATCAACTCATTGTCTAATAGAATGATAAAAGTTTCTACCCTTTCAAGATGAAGATTGTTTTCGGAACATTTCCCCATTATGCACCGTTTTGGGTATTTGTACCCCGAAAATCTCTAGTATCTCGAAAATCACTTTACCGATTTACGCGAAGCTTGTTTCATTCTGTTCGTATTAACATTTCAGGGTAAACTTAATTCTTAGTATTTTCCCATTATGCCCCAGTTTGGCTGAGTAACATTGGAATCAATCAATATTCAAACTGACTTTTAATGCATTATAGATAGATTATTGATTAAATCTGATCAGTATTTCACAAGTGTTTATTTGATCAAGCAAATCACCACCTGCCAGGTGAGATTAACAGCTCAGAACGGAATTGGCTACTATAACTTAGATACTGGAGGACATTTAGTCCGGTACTCTACTGATTGCTTTCTGCAATATATATATTGTAGGAGCAAAGCAGGTATAGTCGAGTTAATTAACCC
>NC_068994.1:29949620-29951845 GCF_001194135.2 Octopus bimaculoides
TCATCCCATCCATTTACTGGTGCTTGTTTTATCGACCCAAGTGGGTTCTGAACTCAACATAAACGTGCGAACAAAATTAAAATAAAATTTTTAAGTTGCTTGTTTTGGAAAGTATAGATAAATTGAAGATATACTGGAAGATGAGGAAGGAAAATGGTTGCATAGCGAGTTTTTTTTTTTTTTTACCGATTATTTATATACTTCTTTAAATAACTAAAAGATAATGAGAATTTTTAGTCCAAAAAGTGATCGAATTAATAAGAATCGGGAAAATAAAACTAGTGAAGTATCTGTCGTTTATAGCCCAAGGTAATTTGTAGGACTGATCTATGATTAAAGGCATTCTAGCCACGGCCATCCCGTCTATTTTTCTTGAAGTCCATTGAGTATCTACATGGTCCAAATTGTCCAATTTTTAAGAAGGTAAGATGTGATTTGATGGATGTTTGGTTACTATTTCTTGCAACCGGGTTGACAGTGTAAAGGCCCTTTCACTGACTCAAGATATTTAGCTGCTATTTCTAGCTAGGTGCATGGCAACGTTGAAGCTTCTCTTGTTAGCTAAAAATAAGTGTGTGTAAAGAGAAAGGATTCCGACGTTGGCGGTACAGCACTTCTTCGAAGAAAAGACGTAATTTATTTTAAATCTGTTTTATCTTAAACTAACAGTTTATATCCTAAGACAAACTATCTCTAGCTGTTTAGGGATGACATAACTAGATGTGGTGTGCTTTAATAAGAATAGGGGAAAAAATATTGTATCAATTGTTGTTGTTGTTGGCCGTAGGTCAGCTCTGATTGAACAGGATTATTAAAATCATCCCAACATCGACGAAAAAGGCAAATTTCCTACAATTTAGGACAACATTGGGATCTTTTTCTAATTTTTTACACCTATCAGAATTGTTTCAAATTTTCTATATTGATGTAGTTTTGCATACCGATGACGAAAATTGCATTCAGTTTCTCTAGAAACTAAAAATAGTCTCCTTCCTTTCTTTCTATGACAGTGGGATGTGACTTGAGGAAATTAGGCTTGGGTCAACTTTGCCTTTCACCCTCTACCAGTCATTGTGATCGTTTTGACATTGTTTTGATATTCCTATGAAGAGAAGGCGACAAGCTGGCAGAGTCGTTATCACGCCGGGCAAAATGTTTAGCAGCATTTCGTCCGTCTTTACGTTCTGAATTCAAATTCCGCTGAGATCAACTTTGCCTTTCATCCTTTGGCGGGCGATGAAATAGGTACCATTGAGCACTGGGGTCGATGTAATCGACTTAACCCCTCTCCCGAAATTTCAGGCCTTGTGCTTATTGTAGAAAGGAATATTCCTATGAAACATCCTTATATAATAAATATGATTATAATAGAGGACTATGTCGAAGCTCCCTTGTTCTATAGTTCATGACAGCGTTAAATAACTTTACCGTGAAACGTCATGTACTAATATTTATCACCAAAGACTACATTAAAATTATGGGTGCCTAATGTGGCTGAACGAACAACACAACGTTCTTAAAATTTAGCCTTGATCTGACCACTTTTTCTCCATTTCAGTCTGTATATGGAATAGTAGAAGGACAGGCATGGATGTAATGTTAAGGATTTCCTTTTGCAACTGTTTGGTTTGGGTTTCGACCTTATTGTGTGGTACCTTCGGCAAGTATCATGCAACATAGGACCAAATCCTTTTGAACGAAATTTAGTAAACAAAAACCGCGTCGGCGTTTATTGGCTGAACTATGATTGGATAAAAGGCTATCCATCAGCACTTTTAACACCGCCACCTAACATTTGGGTACCTTTGGGTGAGGGTCCACTTTGTTGCTAGTATTCAGGCTAGGTCTTTGATCTGTCCATAACTTACTTCCCGCTGGTCTTGGAGATCTTTAAAAACATTAATAGTGCTGAAAAATATGCCTCCTTCCCCTAAAAGATAAAGCTTATGCTTAAGAAAGCTATTGTTGCTGATGGTAATGATGTTGATATTAATATTGTTTTATTCTTTTGCTTTTCTTTTCCTGTTTCTTGCAGGTGATCCAGTTTCAAGATAATATCAAACCCTTAAAGCCATCATGCAACCTGCTGCTACCAACTTAAAGGTTCCTGCGCCCGGCAGCACATTCACACATTCAAATGACTTCAAAAACAACAGTGGTGGTGAAAGTGATGATGATAGTATTGATGGCAATACTGATGGTGTTGGTAATGGCAGTGGTGGCGG
>NC_068994.1:29951922-29956558 GCF_001194135.2 Octopus bimaculoides
GGTGGTGGTGGTGGTGACGGTGGTGGTGGTGGTGGTGATGGTGGTAGTGGTGTTGTTGATGGTACTGGTGATAGTGTTACTGGTGGTAATGGCAGTGGTGGCGGTGATGGTGGTGGTGGTGGTGGTGGCGATGGTGGCGGTGGTGGTAGTGGTGATGGTAGTAGTGGCAATGGTAGTGGCAGTGGAGTTGGTGATGCTGCTGCTGCTACTGCTGGGCCATCTCCAACTCTCTCACCCCCTACAATTTCCAGCCCTCCTAATTTGCAACCTGGTGCACCTACTTCTCCACAGAACAGTCACTCTTCCTCATCATTATCACCTAGCAATAGAGACAGTAGCCCTAGCAGCAATCCCAAAGTCATGTACTCTATGCCATCAATGTATTCCTCAGTAGGAGCATCTATGCCAATGGGATTAAACAACAACCAACATCAGCTACTCAACAGCTTCTTCAACCAGGATTTCTACTCTGGCCAGTCTCAGTCAGGAGCCACATGTTCTTCCACTTCCTCTATGCTTGGTTTACCAACAAGCATGATCTATCCATCTGAACACTACACTAAATGTTATCGTCGGAGTTTCAATGAACGGAAGCCTTATAAATGTGAAGTTTGTCGGAAAGGTTTCTCACGAAGAGTAAACCTAAACAATCACGAAAAAGCCCCAACAGGGGAAAAGCACTTTTACTGTGAATATTGTAAAAAAGCATTTGCACAGAGGGCTCACTTAAAAACTCATGAATTAACCCATACTGGAATTAAACCTTACACCTGTTCATATTGTGGCAAGATGTTTGCACAGAGAGCCAACTTTGATAACCATCGGAGAATACACACAGGAGAAAAACCATATCACTGTAATTTCTGTGAGAAGTCTTTCTCACAGCAAACCAACCTAGACAACCATGAACGAACACACACAGGATTGAAACCTTACCGCTGTGAATTCTGCTCCAAATCTTTTTCTCAACGTACTAACTTAGATAACCACAAACGTATCCATACCGGTGATTTGTTTCGTTGCTCATTTTGTTCAAAACCTTTTACACAACAGATAAATCTACGTAACCATGAACGCATTCATACCGGCGAGCGACCATATGCATGTTCTTACTGCCCCAAAGCATTCTGCCAACAAACAGAACTTAAGAACCATGAACGCACACACACAGGAGAGAAACCATTTATCTGCTCTATTTGTATGAAAGCATTTAGTCAGCAAGGTAATCTGAAAATACATATGCGAATACACACAGGAGAAAAGCCATTTGTGTGTGATATCTGCTCCAAAGCATTTAGCCAGCGTACTAATCTGGACAATCATAGACGTATTCACACAGGAGATATGTTTAGATGTAGCTTCTGCTCAAAAGAGTTCAGCCAACGTGTTAACTTGCGTAATCATGAACGCATACACACAGGAGAGAAGCCATTTAATTGCTCTGTTTGTTCAAAGTCATTTAGCCAACAGGGAAATCTCAAGAACCACTTGAGGACGCACTCTGGTGAGAAACCTTACAGCTGTGAACTGTGTGGGAAATGTTTTGCTCAGCGGACCACATTAGATAATCATTTACGAAGTCATGCCCTTGCTGCAGCAAAGCAACAAGCTGCTAGAGCTGTTCCAAACAATTCACTTGTAACAAATACTACCAATCCTATCAACAACAACAACAGCAGTAGTAGTGGTGGTGTTGGGGTTGGGGTTGGGGTTGGTGTTGGTGTTGGTACCAATAATGCCAGTAATAACAACAACAGTAGTAATACCACCAACCACAGTCGTTCTAATGCAAACCATCCCCATAGCAACCATGGTCCTCCAGATAACCAAGCTTTTAACAAGTCCTTCAACTGTGATATCATTGTTCCAACACCTCCTATATCTAACCGGGGTCTGTCTGGGATGGGCGAAAACTCCAACTACAACCACAGCACAGGGGGAAATCATAATAAAAACAGCCTTAAGAGTTCCGACACCAACCAATCACAACCATTGAGCCATCCTCATCACCAATACTCCTCTCCCCACTTCCTCTCACACTCCACACACCCACTGCGTTCACATATAGACGATGACCGCAATCTGCGGGAGTCACAAACAGGGGGATTCCGGCTGCAGCCACCTGCTGTGTCCTCCTCGTGGCTAAACTCTGCCTACTTGCAGGAGATGCCTGCAAGCTGGGAAAGTAACTACTTGTGGTCAAGAGGTTTTCCTATTGCCCCAATATCATCCAGTGGATGGAATAATGTCACAGCTGGCCTCTCATGTGGGAGAAAACTGAACAGATCCAGAGATCTTTGCTGATCCATGTCATCCATTGTGAAGTGTCCATGTTAGAGATGGTGATGGTATCTAACAGATTTTTGTGGCATTTGTCAACCCTTGTCTTATTTTCATACACATGCATACACATCTACTTACAAATACATGCATGTATAAATATATATTCATTCATACTCACTCACATGCATGTATGTAAATATACATAGACACACATATCAGTACATACACACATCCACACATGTACAATCAATGCATACATACATTAGAACATATACTTATTGATTCATCCACACTGATCAGTACACTATATACACACGCATATGCACGCACGCACACATACACACACACACACACATATTCATTCACATGCTCCAATACACACATATTATATACATTTATTTTATGAGTGCATTTGTCTTGCAATATGTATACATACACACAAGTATGCACTTAGTGATGTTTTGAGCTGTCCATTCTTATTTGTTTAACATATATATATGTATGTGTGTGTGTGCGTGTATGTATGTATGTATGTATGTATGTACAGCACTCACACTCTTCAAGACCTTCACTCTTTCTCTCTCTCCTGCCACCTGGACCACCAGTAACTAACCCTTCCAATTAGATGTTCAGCCCTCCATTGTTGGTTGCAACATACCTGTATCATCACAGATCTGTGAAGTCCTTCTTTTAGGCAGTCTACCATGCTGTTGGGAGTTAGGAACTTGTAGCTCAATACCAGCACTACATAGTGCAATCTTCTAATTACCTGGGTAATACTGTATGTCATTTGAAGAACCTGTTTCATGGAATTATTTCGATGCCTGTCTTATAATGGTATCCCTATGACAGGCTGCAAACCCAGCATTTCAAAAACTTCATGTCTGCTTTTATCTTCATAAGTTTAGGTTCACATTTCTGAGGTGTAAGTTGCAATTGATAAAAAGTATATATGCATATATATATAAATGGGGGGGGGGGAGAGAAAGAGAGAGAGTTTGTATTTATCCATTTGTTTAACATCCATTTCTCCATACTAGCATGAGCTGGACAAATACATACAACTGAGGCATTTTTTCATCAGTAGATGCCATTCCTATCACTATTCTTTATCAGTTTTGAAGCAAGGGATTTTTTATTCCACACATCTTTGAAAGGAAAGAGCTAGCAAATGATTTGTTGACTGGGAGTGCCAAGAAAACACCATTTTTGGCTCAAAATTTTTCATGTGAAAGAAGGAATCCAAGCATTCACACTGACATAAACACACACATTTCAAACATGTGGGTATGTGTATGTGAATGTATGTATATGCATATAAATACATACATACATACATACATATATAACAATATAGCTACCATTTACCAATTTCACTCTTAGGGCATTGATTGGCCTGAGGCTACTGTAGAAGTTACTTGCCCTAATTTGGTATGCATTAAGATAGAAATCAAGAATACATAGTAACAAAGTGAACCCTCTATTCACTGATGAATGTTGTCTCTGATGAGTTCATCAGCAATGTAACAGCACTAGCCCTGTAAGAGTTTTGTTTTTAAATATATTATATATATAAACGTGTGTGTGTATATATATATATATATATATATATATTACTCACCCACCCCTCACACACACATATTCTCTCACACAAACACACATATGTTCATGTACACACAACTTACATCTCTGAAACCTGAATGTGTGTAGATATATTTAAATATTTCACTATTGTAAATAACATGATATTGGTCAGTTGCTGCTTCAGCACCAATTCTAATTACTCAACAACAAACATAGACCAATTCCTAACAAACTGTCACATTAGTTGGGGCCTGATCTCAGCTAATATTTAGAAGTGTTTAGATCATTCATAATTATGAAATAGATATTATGGGTAACTCTTAGACTGTGGATTCACAGATGAAATGATTTGCAGTATTTAGTTCCATTTCTTTACATTCTGTATTCAAATAACACCATCCTTCTGGGGCCAATATTATTAAAATACTAGCCTATTATTAGAGTCCAGTATTATTGACTTTACCCCTCCCCTGCAAATTTGAGGTCTTAGAAATCATAATCATTATTATCTTTCATTTTTTCCTTATTTCAGTCATTGAACTGTGACCATGCTGGGGCACTGCCTTGAAGAGTTTTAGCAAATTGATCCAAGTACTTAATGATTTTCCCCATAAGTCTGGTAGTTATTCTATCAGTCTCATTTTTGCTAAATAGCTAAGTTACAGGAACATAAATATATCAACAGCAGTTGTCAAGCAGTGTGTAAGATGAGAAACACAGACACACTGACATTTATATATATATATATATTTATATATATATATATATA
>NC_068994.1:29956661-29961661 GCF_001194135.2 Octopus bimaculoides
AGGCAGTGTTCCAGCATGGCCACAGTCAAATGATGAAATAGATAAAAGAATTAAAGAAATATATATATATATATATGAATGTGTGACAATCTATCAAATTCACTTACAAAGCAATGGTCAATCTGAAGTTATAATAGAAAACACTTGCCCAAAGTGCTGCGCTTTGGAACTGAATCCCAAACCATGTGATTGCAAAGTTAGCTTCTTAACCATATAATCATGCCTGAGAAATTCTCTCACTCAGTTCCTTTTGTTTTTTTCTATCTTTCTAGCATCTGTTGTATTCATTTTACATATGATATCCATTTTTGTCCCCTGTGTAGTTAGATTGCTTTTTCTTATTGTTGACCACTCAAAAATGAAAGTAGAATCTATCATCAGTCAGGTAAATAGAACTAAGTTGTCCTTGCTTGGGTACATAACACAAGAGGTTGTATCATCTATGGAACTTATGAACCATATGAACATGCATATGCACACACATACACATATATGGTCATTAGTTTACTGCCACTTCTAAATATATGTGTGTGTGTGTATCAATGATAAATATATACATATATTAATATACGGTCATCATATATATTTAGGTGTTTGTGCATGTGTGTTTGCACATCTGCAAATATTGGCTATCAATTCTATATCCATAGATGAAAATTAGCCATACAAGCTGAAATTCTGAGTTGGGTTGATTAGTCGCAAATTAAGAATAAATTAAAGCAAAGAACTGGAGTTTATGGGATTATCTTCAATTCTTTCATTACAATTATTTCCATACAACATGGAAAATACATTTCATGAATATTGATATTAATATATAAGGTGGTGTGCTTGGTAGAGTTGTTAGCTTTGCCAGGCAAAATGCTCAGCAGAATTTCGTCTGTCTTTACATTCCCAGTTCAAATTCTGGTAAGGTTGACTTTACCTTTCATCCTTTTGGAATCAATAAAATAAGTACCAATTGAGCAGTGGTGTCAATCTAATCGACCTATCCCTCCCCCAAAATTGCTGGCCTTGTGCCAAAACTTGAAAGCAATGTGAATATATACAGCAGTAAGCTGGTGGAATCATTAGCATGCTGGGTAAAATGCTTAGTGGAATTTCATTATCTTTACATTCTGAGTTCACATTCTGCCAAGGACGACTTCACCTTTCATCCTTTTGGGGGTCAATAAAATAAGTACCAGCTGAGCACACTGGAGTTGATGTATTCAACTTAACCTCTCCCCAAAATTGCTGGCCTTGTATCAAAATTTGAAACCAGTATTAATTTGAATATAATGAATTCATAACATTATTATAATGTATGTGTATGTATATATATATGGAGGCGCAATGGCCCAGTGGTTAGAGCAGTGGACTCGCAGTCATAGGATCACGGTTTCGATTCCCAGACTGGGCATTGTGAGTGCTTATTGAGTGAAAACACCTAAAGCTCCACGAGGCTCCGGCAGGAGATGGTGGTGAACCCTGCTGTACTCTTTCACCACAACTTTCTCTCACTCTTACTTCCTGTTTCTGTTGTGCCTGTAATTCAAAGGATCAGCCTTGTCACACTGTGTCATGCTGAATATCCCAGAGAACTACGGTAAGGGTACACGTGTCTGTGGAGTGCTCAGCCACTTGCACATTAATTTCACAAGCAGGTTGTTCCGTTGATCAGATCAATTGGAACCCTCGTCGTCATAAGCGACGGATTGCCAACAACATATATATATATATATATATATATATATATATATATATATGCGTGTGTGTGAAAAAAGGTCATAAGGCCAGTTTCCCAGATTCTATAACATAGCATGGCATATATATTGCAGGATTACTCATTTTTGCCAGCTGAATGGACAGGAGCAACATGAAATGAAGTATTTTGCACAAGAATACAATGCATTGTCCAGTCCAGGAATTGAAACCACAATCTTATGATCCTGAGGGCAATATCTTAACCACTAAACCATATGCCTCTACATATACTATATATATATAATAATATATGTACTTTTATCTATGTAAACCATGTGCATCTCTTCAGACTTAATTTCAAAAGTAACATTATTTTGGAAACTTAGTCTGAAGAAATGGTTTATATAAAAAAAATATATGTTTATTATGATATTATAAATTCGTTATATTCATATTGATATTAATATTTCTGTTCATGAGAAGGCAGTGAGCTGGCAGAATCTTTAGCATGCAGGGCAAAATGCTTAGTGACATTTCATCTGTCATAATGTTCTGAGTTCAAATTTCACTGAGGTCAACTTTCCTTTTCATCCATTCAGAGCTGATAAAATTGGAACCAGCATTGGGGGTCAATGTAATATAATTGACTTACCCCACTCTCCTGAACTTGCTGTTTCCAAATCTGAAATCAATATTTCTCTTCATGAAATGTATTTCTCATGTTGTATGGAAACAACCGTAACTAAAGATAATACCATAAATTCCACTTTTTCATTTAATATGTGTGTGCATGGTCATTTGTTCATCATCATTTAAGCTTAATCAAATCTTAATTACTAAACTTAAACAAGAGTAAATATGTTTGTGGTCTATATTAGTGATTTGATTCTGTATATAACAAAAGTTGCAATATTTTTATAGTATTGAGTGAGAACTGCTGATATTCTTTAACTGTCATTATATAATATCACCTCCTTCTCCCTTTATTCTTTGTTTGATGATCTCTTTGATATGGTATTGCTACACACTGATTGTAAATGGAATATTACTGCCCTCTGCCAATCTTCCTTTGAAAGGATAATCTACCCTCAGTATATTTCTTGAATGTGCATTATTCTCATAAAGATGATCCTCAGTCTATAATATTATATATATGTATCATCACTAATATATAATATTATATATATTTGTAAGGTGGTGAGCTGGCAGAATCATTAGCAGGCTGGCTGAAATGCTTAGCTGCATTTCATCCTTCTTCATGTCCTGAGTTCAAATTCTGCCAAGGTGAACTTTGCCTTTCATCCTTTCAGGGTCAATAAAATAAGTACCAGTTGCATACTGGGGTCGATCTAATTGACTCTGATCTCCCCACCCCCACCCACAAAAAAAAAAAATTTGAGCCTTGTGCCTAGTGTAGAAAAGAATAAAATAAGTACCAGTTGAGTACTAGTGTCAATGTAATCGACTTACCCTTCCTCCAAAATTGCTGGCCTTCTGCCAAAATTTGAAGCCAATGTGTATATTTGTCATCACTAATATACAATATTATATTAAAGTGTCATCAGTTGTATATAATCTAGAGAGTCACTGCCACCACACATTTCCTCACTGGAAAATAATTGTGATTTCATAAGGTAATTCCACTCACCATTTTGTATATATTTAGTGAAATCTGACTCCTTTCTTTAAGAGGACATTTACATGTCTTTCAGCTGTCACCGGTGATATCTCTCTCTCTCTCTTTCTCTCTCTCTCTCTCTCTCTCTCTCTCTCCCCGTTCCCTCTTTGTCTCTCTCTCTATTTTTCTATCTATCTATCTTTCCTTAGTCAATGTTCTCCATACACAAAATAAAGTTTGCAGTCATGCATATCCTCACCCATATATGCCTATACATCACACACACACATGCATTTTTGTAGTACGACAAAATTGCTCAATATACATACATACATATATGTATGTGTGTATGTATATATATATATATATATATATATATATATATATATATATATATATATATATATATATTTATATGAGGGAGCCCCTTTGTGGTACTTAGTCTGTTAGAAATAACAGCCAAATTCCCCCCAATCACACTATTGTCATTGGACAACATGGTCTCTGATTTGCAAAAAGGTACCAATCTCATGCCTAGAACATCCTTGATCATAGGTCTACTGAATCAGAGCAGACAAAACAAACAAATGTAGAACATCAATGGTGTGTAACACTACACAAGTCTTGTGATGTTACTTAGCTATATGTAACACAACAAGATCCTTTTTACATGCATACACACACACATAAACATAAGAGCATATAGAAATACATATGTATACCTATATATATACTAATCAAAGTGTACAGTATTATATGCCCACTACAGCCAATCTTCCAAATCAGTTTTGCACTAGGGGTTCAACAGTGTTTGGTAACAGCCCAATTATGTAACCCTGTGCTCTTCAGAGATGGTAGTTATATATATATATTTGCACATTCACACATGTATGTACATACACACATACAAGCATATACATACACATACATTCATCTTTTTTGGTCAACTGTACTACATGCCCTTTTTATATGTTTCACTCTTTAAGGTGGTGAGCTGGCAAGATCATTTGCATACCAAGTAAAATGCTTAGCAGCATTTTGTCCATCTTTACGTTGAATTCATATTCCGCCACGGTTGACTTTGTCTTTCATCTTTTCGGGAGTTGATAAAAATAAGTACCAGTCAAGGAATGCAGTCGGTTTAATCGACTTAGCCCCCTCCATCAAAATTAATGGTCTTGTGCCAAAACTTGGAATCAATATTTGTCTCACTCATTCATTGTTGTTGTTGTCCTCCATTGTACTGTCCACTACTTCAGTGATGTTTCCCCATCAGTGGCACACCCAGAAAAGTAGTTCTCCAGACTTTAATAAGGTGAGATTATATTGATTCTGCTCCAACCCAGGTATTATTCCATGTCATCTCACTTCATTCTGCCAATATATATATATATACATATACACAAATACATACATACATATATATATATAATTTACTTATGGAATTTATTTATCAATACGGTTGTACATTGGGTAAATGTGTTTGAAAGTTGTGGTTTCTTTGGTTTGTTTGTTCCCAAACAACACTTATTTTAGTGCTGTTGGCACCGCCGGATTGAATGGTACTGCCCAGATGTCGAAACCATAATGATATCTGTGAGGTAGTTGATGATGGAGGCATGTTGGAATGTTGGTATGGCTGTGGAATAGTATTATAGTACATCCTTTTGATATATATGTACACACACACACACAG
>NC_068994.1:29966661-29973790 GCF_001194135.2 Octopus bimaculoides
ATAAAGTAACAGTCAAACACTGTGGTTGATGTAATCAACTTACCCCCTCCTTTTACCTAAAATTGTTGGCCTTGCACCAAAACTTGAAATCATTAAGAGAAGGGGATAGCTAATTATATCAATCTTTATTCTTGATTCATATTTCATTTTATCCTTTTGTGGGTTGATAAAATATGGTACAAATCAAGGACTGGGGTTGATGTAATCAGCTAACCACTTTTCCTCAAAATAGCTATCGTTGAGCTTAAATTAGAAATAATTATATTTACTATTATAATGTGGATTGGTAGAACCAGTAGAAGACTTGTGATATTTGGTGCATCTTTTTATGTTCTTTGTCCAAATCTTACCAAAGTCAGCTTCATTGTTCATCTTTCTGGGATCAATAAAATAATTACTTATCAAATTTTGGGCTGGTGAAATGGTTAATAAGTTCTAGTCAAGTGATGCTGGGGGTCAATAATTACTCACTTAATGAGGGTGAGAGAATATAATCAAGTATTTCCTTTAAACAAACATTTTATGGTTTTGTGCCTATGTTAGAAATTATTATTATCATTATCATTATTATTACTATTATTATTAAGGTGGTGAGCTGGCAGAACCGTTAGCACACTGGGCAAAATACTTAGTGGTATTTCATCTGTCTTTTCGTTCTGAGTTCAAATGCTTTTCATCCTTTCAGGATCAATAAATTAAGTACCACTTACGTACTGGGTTTGATGTAATCGACTTAATTCCTTCCCCCAAATTTAAGGCCTTGTGCTTCCAGTAGAAAAGATTATTATTATGATAAAGACAGTGAATTGGTAGAATCATTAGCATGCTGGACAAAATGCATAACAGCATTTTGTCTGTCTTTACATTCTGAATTTAAATTCTGCTGAGGTCCACTTTGCTTTTCAGGGTTGATAAAATAAGTTGATGTTATCAACTCATCCTCTTCCACAAAATTGCTGCCCTTATGACAAAATTTGAAACTATTATCATCATTATTACTATTCATTTAACTGATTTATCTATGTATATGTCATATCTCGGCTCCATCCCACAACTTAGAGATGCCACACTTTCCTGAACATTATTATTATTATTATTATTATTATTATTATTATTATCATTATTATTATTATTATTATTATTATTCTTATTATTATTATTATTAAGGTTGTGAGCTGGCAGAATTGTTAGCACACCAGGAAAAATACTTAGCAGAATTTTGTCCATCCTTACATTCTGAGTTCAAATTCCGCTGAGGTTGACTTTGCTTTTCATCCTTTTGGGGTCGATAAATTAAGTACCAGTTGAGTACTGGGGTCGATGTAATCAACTATCCCCCTCCCCCAAATTTCAGGCCTTGTGCCTACAGTAGAAAGGATTATTATTATTCCTATAACTGATTTACCTATATTTATGTCATGTCTCAGCTCCATCCTACAGCTTAGAAACACAACACTTTCCTCAATATTATTATTATTAAAGTGATGAGCTGGCAAAATTATTAGTATGCCAAACAAAATGCTAAGTGGTATTTCATCTGAATTCAAATTCCACTGTGATTGACTTTGCCTTCCATCCTTTTGGGGTTTGATGAAGTAAACTAATAGTTTAGCACCAGGGTTGATGTAAACAACTAACCCCTCCCACAAAGTTTCAGGCCTTGTGTCTATAGAAGAAAGGATTATTATTATTATTAAGATCAAAAGTTAGCAGAATCATTAGCACACTGAACAAAATGTTTAGTAGCATTTCTTCTGTCTTCATGTTCTAAGATCAAATACCACCGAGATCAACTTTGCCTTTCATCCTTTCAAGATCAATGAAATAAGTACCAGTCAAGTACTGGCATTGATGTAATTGATTATCCTCCTCCTCCAAAATTTCAGCTCTTGTGCCTATAGTAGAAAAGATTATTATTGTTGCTGTTGTTCTTATATAAAAGGGTGACAGATTAGTTAAATTTGTATAAAAGATAGTACTAAATATCTCCAAATATTTAGTTATGACTCTACATGCTAAGCTCAAATTCCACTGGATTCTGCTTTGCTTTTCATCCTCTCAGAGTTGATAAAATAAAGTACTTGTGACGTACAGGGGATGATTTCATCATCTTACCCTACCCACAAATTTATGGCTATATGTCTCCATAAGAAATTACATGTAGTGAATTGGCAGAATCAGTGCATCAAACATTTTGTCTGATGCCTTGAAATATTTCACTTCCATCTCTTTACATTCTTAGTTCAAATTCACATAGATGTCAACTTTGCCTTTCATCCTTCTGAGATCAACAAAAGAAGTACCAAACAAGTACAAGGATTAACTGAATTGAGTAACCCTTTCCTCCAAATTTCAGGTCTTGTGCCTAATTTGAAACAATTACTGTTATTATTATTGTTATTATTATGAATAACAGCAATAAGCTGGTAACAAAATGTTTAGTAGCATTTCTTCCAGCTCTTTACTTCTGAGTTCAAATGCACCAAGATCAACTTTGCCTTTCATTTTTACAGGGTTGATCAAATAAGTACCAGTTGAACACTGGAGTTGATATAATTCACTTGCTCCTTTCCCTAAAATTGCTGGCCTTGTGCCAAAATTTGAAACGATTATGATTGGCAGCAATTACAGAATTTCATCATTACATTATAAAGTCTCTCATCCATCTGCATTCTTAGTTGAAATCATTTTCTCCCTGGGATTAATAAAATAATCAGGAGTAGTTAATTTTAATATCAACTCCATTGATTAGACTCATTTCATAACATATGTCAGAATATTTATATAGAATTTAACTATAAGAACAAAGGCATTAGAGCAGCAGACAAAGTGCCTTGCAATATTTGTTCCAACTCTTTATCTTCTGTGTTCAAATCCCACTGAGGTCAATTTTGCCTTTCATCCTTTCAAGGTTGATAAAATAAAGTACCAGTCAAGTACTGGGTTCAGCAGTATCCATTAACCTGCTACCCTCAAAATTGCTGGCCACATGACTATATTTTAAAAATTGTTAGTATGTCAGACAATGCCACTTTACATTCTGAGTTCAAATTTGCCTTTCATCCTTTTGTGGTTGACAAAGTACTTGTCAAGCATTGGAGTCAATGTAATCAACTAACCCTCACTTGCTCACAAAATCTCAGGCCTTGCGCCTTCAGTAGAAAGAATTATAACACACCCCAACAGGCTATATAGATATTTTGTCTGTCTTATTGCTGTTATTTACATTTTATTCATTCACTTCTGACAGAAATGAAGTTGCAATATACAAAAGGCTACACACACAGAATCAACTGTGTTTGACTGGCTGAGGCATAGCTATTCTTTTTCTTTCACCCTTTAGTTTGGAGAGAAAGCAGTGCCCCTGATCCTTTACAGGGTCTCCAAGACTTGTAGGAGTGGGGAGGAAGATATCCCCAAACCAGAGACCTGGCCCCAATGTGTCATGTGGTAGTGTTAAACTGTGAAACAAATTGAGTTTGTCACTCAAAGGATGAGAGGAAGGAGAAAGACAGCAAAAGAATTTTAAACTTACAGTATTGGCATTTTTCTTTCACCCAAATTTATGGAATTTTATTAAGAAAATATTCTAATTTCTAATAATGATTTCTTATATTGGCACAAAACCATTTTCATTTTTAATAATAGCAAACTTTAAAAAGTTCATACAAATAACCATCGCTAACACCTGAATTTAAAATATTTTTCTGTCAATAAGTCCTTTAACATGTTAGAAATACCAGCCAAATGTTTCTTATATCGTACAAAGATATGGACATATTGGCTAGTGCATCCTATCATATGGTCATGACTGGAATGACTTTCATATTAGGCTTGCTCTTTCGATGGTGTCCAAGATCTAAACAACAATATTGAATCATTTTTGTCTCAAGTGCCAAAATGTTTTTAAATCACCAGAATTAATGACTTGTTCATGTGAAGTAAACATGACTTTCAGATGGATTAGTGAAAACCAGAGAGTCACTACACAGAGATATGTATGTGTGTGTGCGTGTGTATATATATATATGTGTGTGTGTGTGTATGCTTGTTTTTATGCCTAGTTGAAGAAAAACACCTTAACATTAATTGAAGGATCACTAAATACCTTTGAATATCACATATATTTTAATTTTACAAAGGCACCTAAAGCCAAAACTTTGAAGTCACTCTCAATCTTTTACTTGTGAAAAATATATACATACACACATCCATATATATATATATATATATATATATATATATATATATATTTGTAGAATAAGCAGCATATTGGATTGTCTTTGATTTTCTTGAAAATTCTTTAATACTGAATACATAAGTGATTATCTGAAAAAATAACTTTTAATACTATTAAAGCTAGGTACAGACACTATTGGAGGAGGGTTATAATAACTGTGTGTTATTGCAAAACTTAAATGATTGTCATTGACTTTGTATATTAGAATTACAATATATATATATACCACTTAACAGCTTTCCCTCTTTAAGTTAGCAGAAATCAGCAGCATGTGTCTGAAGCCAATCTATAGGCGTATGCTGAATTTAATAGGTTGCTTCAGTCTTTTAACCCTTGTGTTATGGGTCTTGACCAATCATGGTGAGGACTAAAATTGAACCGAGTACTTAGCTAGCAACAACTCTTTCATTATCCATTTATCATTTGTTTGGAAAGGAAATAAACCTTTGGAATTCATTTGTATTCAATTACTAACATTAAAACATATGGCTACAAGTTTCAACATATTCTCCTTGACTTGTTAATTGAATCAACCTCTATAAATAACTGGTTCTTATTGACTTTTATGACATTTCTGTTTACAATATACTGTAAGTCCTGAAACTCAAAGAGCCAGTTTCCCAGGTTCCATGGGGCATAAGTGACTAAGATCAGAGGGCTACTCATTTACAACTGAGTGGACTGGAGCAACTTGAAATGAAGTGTTTTACTCAAGAAACACAATATACCACTGAGTCCAGAAATTGAAAAAAATGATCTTGTGATAGTGAAAGTAACACATTCTAACCATGTGGCCATGTGCTTTCACTTAAAATACTCAGAGATGAAATTAAATAATATACAATGGTCAGTGAAGGACTTTATTATTTCTGTACTCCGTTCAAACTGAATCCACTTTGGTACTCTATCAGTAGAATTTGGGAATACAAAACCCTGGTATTTCTGCTTCTTACCATTGCTAAACTGCATGGCCAAATTTGAACTCTTCACTGCAAGTAAACAAAGCAATTATGAATTATCACCTAATTAGCAGTAATAGCAGTATGTTGGTGTAAATGCTTCAGCTTATAGTATTAACCCATTAGCATTCAGATTACTTTATTTATTCATATTGTTTTGAATTAATTATACATTATCATGTAGCTTTGATATTTTGATAATGTATTTGTTTACTTTCAAAATGACGTTGAAGGGTAGTTGTGAGAGGCCTGATCTGATCAGTTTCAACATAAAACAGATAGAATATTTGCACCTGATATGGCTGGTTTGAATGCTAAAAGGTTAATCTTGTTCATCTGGGATCAAATTCTGTTAGAATTCACTTTTGCCCTTTGCCCCTTCTTGGCCAATAACATAGGTAGCAGTGATTTATTAAACATCAGACATATTGCCTTACTGTATTCAGTCTAGCTCTCTACACTTTCAGGTTCATATACCACTGAGATCAAGTTTGCATTTCAAAGGGAATAAGTTGAGTACCAATATTGTAGGGGCCAGTTCTCTCTCTCTCTCTCTCTGTCTCTCTCTCTCTCTCTCTATATATATATATATAGCTAGCTAGCTATTTTGTGTCTTCTCTTCATAGAAAATCGAGTGTGGTCAAACCTAGAGAAGAATGGGCTCTGCCAGGTTTTTTAAAAAAAAGAGCTAAAACATGCCATGTCATAACAGTCCAGCTACACCGCCATTAGGAGTTGAGGCATCAATACTAGACAAAGTGAGACTCCTCTTTAATAAAATATTACCTTGCCATGGGTCCAAAACAAGATAGTTCTAAAAAGCAGTAAACTGCACCTACTCATGATACCGATTTGCATCAAGTTGGAGTGAACCAGTGATAGTTTTAATTATTTTGGTTCTGAATGATCCCCACTTTGGTCATAAATACAACACTATATCTGTTCAACACAGTCTGTTGCACCTCTATAAGGTGTAGTTGTTTGAAATTGATAAATGTTCAGCACATTTCTAATAAATTAATCAGAATTTCTAATAATCTAATAATTCTAATAAATTAATTAGAATTTCTAATAACTATTCAAAATTTTATTAATTTATTAGGAATATATTAGAATATATTACAATTTCTAATAATTCTAATAAACATGTTAAACAAAATAAAATCTATTCTAATAAATATCCAACTGAATGTTGTAGAAAAATCCAAATTAGATGTGACATTATCATCATAACCACCACCATCATAATCAACATCATTATCCTCATAATCGCCATCATTATCATCATCACCACTATCATCATCACCATCATCACCATTATCATCATCATTATTATTGTGACAGCTGCATCACTGCTACTACTACTGCAGGTGCTAAATATCATTTGGGAAATGCTATAGCATCTCACCCACACAGCTCCCCTTTTTGAGAATTTGAAGAACTTGTAGACAGCCTTGAGGAAAAGCATAAATGTCATCACTTCTCTCCTTGTTTTTTCCTCTCTTCTTTTGCTATATTACTACATTAATTTAGAAAATTGCTGCAACTACTACTACTACAACTTATCCAAACCAACGAGGAAGCCCTCTGTGTCATTGCTTGATCTGCTAAAAGTGGCTGTCAATCAAAGTTCCCCTCAAATCACATCATCATTATCATCCACTTCTCAATGTTTGCATGGGTTGAATGAAATTTTGTTGAGATAGGTTTTCTATGGCTGAATGCTCTTTCTGTCATCATCCCTCACTTGTGTCAAACTAAGGTAGTATTTCCCCATGGCCAGACATGTTTTCATGAAGATTAGGAATAAAGAACACCACCTTCATGACAGTTACATTCATTTACAACAATCATGTAATATCCAAACAAAGTGAAAGTAACATGCACACACAAAAACACACACACACATATATATATATATATATATATA
>NC_068994.1:29974225-29982977 GCF_001194135.2 Octopus bimaculoides
TATATATATATATATATATATATATATATATATATTCATGTATGCATATATATATGTATGTATGTGTTTAATGACAGGCTTCTCTCAGTTTTTGCCTATCAAATCTGCCCACAAGGTTTTGTCAGCCCAGGGCTATAACAGAAGACACTTGTCCAAGATTCCACAAGTTCTGGGATTAAGCCCAGAACTTGTGGTTGGGAAACAAACTTCTTACCACATATACATGCCTACTTTTAAAATAAAATAAACAGAATGGAAACATTAGATCAATGTATATAGACCGAGATGCACAATGTTTTAACAAAGCATGGGATGGTCATGATTGGAATGCCTTTAATCATAGGTCTTCTCAATTAGGACTGGTTTATAGTTAAGAAACAATTACTACTTATCACCATCAATACCCATCATTGTCATCATCATCATCACCATCATCATCATCATAGTGTGGCTGATCTTTTCCAAGGATGTATTAATAAAATATTGCCTTATCTGCTCAAAAGAACAAACACGACACAGATGTACACACACACATGTATCCAGTCATTCATTCATAAATACATACAATACACACACAGAACAATATGCACAAACTTGTATGTCAACATTCATAAATACACACATTTGTAAGCAGTTCACATATACACTCACAAATGTCATTAATATATACATTATAATAATCATTCTAATATTTTCAATTTTTTTTTTTTAATATTCCCATATGCATATATATGTTTATAGTATGTGTTTTTGTATGTATATATATATATATATATATATATATATATATATATATATATATATATATATATATATATATATATATATATATATATATGCATACATACATAAAACTACACAGGTTATGTGTATTTAATCACAAGAAAGGCAGTACAACTGGCTGACTTGGACTGCAAAAGCTCCCATCTAGCTGTTTTTTCCACAACTAATCAGGTGCCAGGTGCTTTACTGTTTTGAGTTCAAACCCCACCTAAGTGGACTTTAATTTTCATCCTTGTATTGTTGAGAATATAAAAGACCAGCCCTGAACTGGCTTTGATTCTGTTGACCATAGTTAATGCTGCCCTGTGAAACATGGCATAGTGCCTGATCAAAAGTAGTTTTTATTTAACCTATCTTTGTACATGCTTTCATTCATACATGAGAACATTGAAATATTCCATCCTTTTGACCAAAATAATTTCCACCACCACCTCCACACCTACCCATCCTTATTCATCATTGGTTGTCAATTAATTAACATTCCGACTATTTTAATTGGCTGATGATATATGTATGCCAGCCAATGAAATCGCAATGTTTCCAATCATATGTTTCCAGCCTTACACTTCTATCTAATATTACGCTTCCAAATTCTAATAACTGATTGTCATTTGTCTCATATATAACCATTTGTGGTTTGCTGAAAAAATGTTTCAAGGATGATATTACGTAGACCTGTGTAGAAATTTATCAACTTCTAATATTTGAAAATATAAAAAAAAAAAACAATCTTTACACAATATATATATACATATATATATATATATATATATTGTGTATATATATGTACATATATATATATACTTATATGTATGTATATATATATGTACACATATTCACAAACATATACATACATATGCATATATATTATTTATACACATATATATAGATATGTATACATATATATGTATATATATGTGTGTGTCTGAAGAACCAACCAACTGGTTGTCTGTTGTCTAATAAATCTGCTGCCTGCCATTTAATTTTTTGTTATAATTGTTTAATTGTTTGTTATTATTGTCTAATTTGATGAAAGCCATTTCTTGAAATATATAATTCTTCACCAGCAAATTAACAATGTTTCAGGATCTTATTCCACTCAGCTGTGGATACAGTATCCCCCTCTCTAATACTGCATCCAATGTGTGAGCGAGTGAAAGAATTACTAGTAGAAGTATCCCTCATGAGGTAGCTACTTCTAACAAAAGGATAGAGTGTAGAAGCCCATTCGGTGTTATCCTGTCGTCCATAGAATTTAAGTGATAGCAAGCATTTTATAATTTAATTTATTTCAATTTGGCATGCAAGCAAAGCAACTCATATTCAAACAAAAACTTTATGACTAATGGAAATACAGAGCTTATCCAGGATCAGTAAGCCACTGGTACTCCCCATAGGCAAAATGAAAAACACAACCACCAAGAAATTTAGTGTTCACAGAAAGTAAACAAAACTTTAAATGTTGATCAGATTATCAATATTCAAGATTTTACTTACAAATAGTTTAAAAAAAAAGGAACATGTTGTGATTGTAAATTGTTCAAAACTCTTGAGTTGATTTACCTACAATAATAGTTTGAAGTGAAGATGTGCAACCTTGTGGTTAGAACATTGCACTTACAGTTATGAGATTATGGTTCCAAATTCTGGACTGAGCAGTTTATTGCATTCTTGAGTAAAACATCATTTCACACTTACTCAAGTTCACTCAACCGAAAATGAGTTCTCACAGTATCTGAGAAACTAACTCATTGACAGACTGGCATCTCATTCAGAGCAGAGCATTATAATCTCAGACACTTTTATACACCATGAAAACTGGGTTAATCTTTGACTTTATGAGTTCTGGAGCCCATGACAGACCTTAGTAGAGTTTCAACTACTTCATTATTAGAGCTAGTCCATGTTGAAAAGGAGAGTATGTTGCCTATCAGAGAGGAGCAAGTATGAGCAAAAGAAAGGTAACAGGGGAGTGATAAGGAATGGTGTTTGTTTGAATCCAGACCTTCCAGATTGCTGGATTAATACAGCCTGATCATTAGATTCTGTAACAAGCAAGCTTTCTAGTGGTTTTATATATTAAGTCACAAAAATGATGAGAATCTAAATGAGGAACTAGTCTTAAGAATGTATAGTACTATTTTAGGGGTGGACAATACTCAGAATTTAAAAAAAAAAACCCATTGATTGAACTCATTACTACTGTAATGTTTAAGAAATGAACTAAGGAAAATGAATAGACACACATACATGAAGGAGTGTCAACATGGTCATTTGACATGCTAAAAATAGAAACCAAATTCATTTCAAATTGCACCATAAAGTCTTGAATAAATGAAGAGAAGAACACTGGACAGTGAATTTTTTAATGTATAAAAGGACAGGGTGGTCATTGTTGGAATATCTTTGATTATAGGTCTGTTTGATCAGACCAGAGCTGATGTCAGCTAAACAACATATGAATTCAAATGAAATTATCTCCCTTCAGATAAAATCCTGATAAATTTGTGACATGTTAATGAGAAATCCTTGTCTTAGTTAAGGAAATTAAAATCATTGGTTAGTAAAACTCCTTTCATAAATTTATGAAGTTAAATAATTCCTATAAATGTCTTGTATCAAACAGCTTACTTTTGATGGCAAACTTATGACCAAAGGCATACTACCCATAATCATCTATACCCAAGACTTTATTACCTGTGGAGTTTCAGTTTATGTACTCCCAAATTTGTATATATTTGAACTCTGATATTTTGGTAATTATATGTATTCAAACCTACTGATTACAAACAGGCAAAATATTTTTGAATCCTTGACCCCAGACATTAACCCAAAATGTTAAACCATAGCCTTAAACCTTAACACTAACTTTAAACCCTAATCATCATCATTTAGCATCTGTTTTCCATGCTGTCATGGGTTAAACAGTTTGACTAGAACTGGTATGCTGGAGAACTGCACCAGGCTCCAGTCTGTTTTGGCCTGGTTTCTACATTTAGATGCCCTTCCTAACACCAACCACTCCACAGTATACCTGGTGCTTTTTACATGTCACCAGCACAGGTGCCTTTTGTGTGTCACTAACACAAATGCCTTTTGTGTGTCAGTGACACTGGCTATGACTGTGATTTCACTTAGCTTGATGAGTCTTCTCGAGCACAGTAAATCAGCAAAAGTCTCAGTCACTTGTCATTGCCTCTGTGAGATTCAGCATCCAAAGATCATATTTCACCACCTCATCCCATGTCTTCCTGGGTCTACCTCTTCCACAAGAACAACTTGAGATAATCCTAAACCTTAAACCCTAATATCTACAGAACAGAGAACCCTAATAGTACATATAAACTAAATTAAATTTCTTTGTGTATTATTAATTTTTAGTGCACATGTACAAAAACCCAAGCGAACAGGACTGTCAAGTATATATTTTGAAAAATTTGTTTCAAATCATAAGGCCTAGGATTCTGTATATTTCTGACCTTATCTCAGGTTGTTCCAAGCTTTGCAAAGAAAATTAGGTTGACAGAAACTGTGGAAGAAATTTAGGTGGATTCAGAACCAACTTAGCAGCATTATAGGCCCCTTGGTAAATCATTGCAATTAGGCTCTATAGTATTTATTTACTGACAGCAAGTCACAGCATACATAGATCAGAATTGGACCCCTAGACCCAAAAGGCCCCTAGTGTGCCCAAGCCTTAAGACAGCACTGGGTGGATTATACTTGTAATTGGAAAGGGATCAATCTTGTCACTCTTAGTTATCCATTGGATTACATTGTTAAATCACCCTCAACTGAGCCGACCTATGATCAGACATAACAGCCTGATTAGCCATCTTAATGTGTCCTGTCCCTTTTTAAGGTGTTATTTGAAGTTAACTGATTATTTCTAGCTGATCAAACCTTATACAAACTAGCTGAACCTGTGAATATTTCACGGAATTAATGGTAAACTTATTTCTGAAAACTTTATCCAAAAGACTTGAAAGCATAGCCTGTGTTATGTCTGTATGGAAAGATAGTCACTCATCTGCTACTAACTGAAAAGTGAAAGAAATTGGAAAACGTTGATTACTTAATATATTTTATATACTTTATGCATAATTTTATAGATTTAATGCATAGCACTCATAAAATAAATATTCACTCTTATTTTTCCATTTTCCCCATAAACGGAAAATATATCCCATACATATGATGCAACTTTAAGTTAAATTGCATATATCTGCCATGTAAATAAGCATGAATATTTCACAGAATTACACTTATGCGCATGTGTTAAGTGATAGGTGATATAAAAAACTTAGTTAAATTTTAAAAAGAACACTTTTCACTATGCATGCACTGCTGTCACCTCCATCATCTTCTCTCTCTTTCTCCTCTCTCTCTCTCTCTCTCTCCCCTTTCTCTCTGCCTTTCTTTAATCTCACCATCAGAACATCACCCCTCTGCTAAAATTACATTTCTAACTCTCTTTCTCTATATCACTACCTTCAACTAACTTTTTTAACCACATAATAAATATTACGTTCCCCCCACCACACGTCATGAATGCTCTTTTTCTCTCTCTGTCTTTTCTCTCTCCTTCTCTCTGTCTCACTCTTCACCTTATCCTCTTTTTCTCTTTTTTTCTTTCTCCTCTCTTTCCCTTCAACTAATCACTTGAAAGTGTTACAATTACATTCCCTCTACCTTATGTCATGGATGCTTCTCTCTCTCTCTTTTTCTCTTTCCCTCTTTTTCTCTAATCACATGAAAGCATTACCAATTGGCTAAGTAACATAATGACAAGCAGAATTATTATAGTATAATACAGCAATTTCATAGTACTGTTGAATAAACCTTGTCAACACTAACATAAGAACTATCCATGGAGAGAGTCAGGTATCACAAAATATTGGTAAACAGAATATTAATAAGTTCTCAGCAAATAAAATCGAAGTCACAGTTTCAGTTCCTTTTCATAAACGTCTTCAGGAAAGAAATTCCTAGCCCCTTCCACTAAAACCAGCAAGACTTAATCTGTCATTAATTAATGGATACCTATCTTAATGAAACACCAAGCAAAAATACATTTATTAGCATCTTCATCATTGATGATGCAATTAGTTTGGTCATGTGATGCGTATGGTTGAGGACAGCTGTGTAAAGAAGTGCTGAGCTCTAATTGTGAAGGGCACCTATGGAAGGGGTAGACCCAGGAATATGTAGGACAAAGTGGTGAGAAAAAAGGCCTTTGGATATTGGGCCTCACTGAGGAAATGACAAGGGATCAGGAGATGTAGCAATTTGCTGTACATAAAAAGACACGTCAAGCTAAGTAAAATTGCTGTCTTCCACACATACAGGCTTGTCCTTTCAGGTGCCAGGGCCACATAAAAAGCACCTGTGCCAGTACTGCATGAACACACCTGTGCCAGTGTTGCATAAATGCATCCATGCATGTAAAAAGCACCCAGCACACTGTTTTTGTGGTTGGCATTAGGAAGGGCATCCAGCTGTAGAAGCCATGCCACAACAGTCTAGATAGCTCCCAGCTGGCCAGCTCCATTTCAAACCATCCAACCCATACCAGCATGGAAAATGGACGTTAAACTGATGTACACTTTTCCAGCTTTTCATGGATCAGATGAAATTTGTTGAAGCAGATTGTTAGTGGTCAGATGCCCTTCCAGTTACCAACCATCACCTGTTTCCAAGTTAATATTTCTTATGGACAGACACATTTTCCCCATACTCCACAGCAGAAATGTTATGGCCACTCCCCTTGATGAAGTGTATTGGCCTACAAGAGTCTTATGCCAATGTTATGTAAAAAGCACTCATGTCAGTGCCATATGTGAGCACTTGTGTGGTATCATGAAAAGCACCCAGCATACTCTGTAAAGTGGTTGGCGTTAGGAAGGGAATTCAGTCATAGAAATCATACTGAATCAGACTGGAATCTGGCGCAGCTCATGCCAGCATGGACAAGAAATGTTGATAATGATGATGATGAAGGCCAAGCCAAAATGCTTGCAACAGAGTAGACTTCACTAAAGACACTCAAAGTGCCTTTAGTAAAATCAACTGGATGCTTGGGTGTGATAAACCAAGAAATGGATTAAGTCTAGTCCCATCTTATACCTTCATTTTTATGGATTCAATAAAAAAAAAAACAGTAGCTGTCAAGTACTGGAACTGATTTAATTCACTATACCTGCCAACAAAATTTCTGACCTGTATAAGAAATGAATTGCTTATACTTCTTTGTTCAAGTTTAAGGTGAGGGAGAAAAAAATAATCACACCCAGTTTGGTTGTTTAACCTACCTATCCTTTGCTATTTCTTTCTTTCTTCCATTATACTTGCTTTTGCTAACAGCCCCAGAACCTAATGTAAATTACTATATGGAGATGAAATTTTTATCTTACTAACACTGTTTTAGGAAGACAGTTTTATCAAAAATTCAAAGTAAAACATGGAACTGTATTACTGTGAAGACATAACTTGAATTCAAATCCTGTTTCAGTCAACATTCATTCCTGCACCAGTGATAAAATAATCATCAAGATTACATTGAGATTAAATCAGTTAACTATAATCTTCCCTTAGAAAGATATCAATATTTATTATCCTATAAAACATGAAGTGTGGATAATGAAGAATTGGAAGATATTGGACAATATACCTTGTGATATTGAGTTATATCACTTAAAATTTCCAAATACAAATCTGTCAGAGCCAACTTTTCCTTTCATCCTATGAGGGTTGATGAAATAAAACTTCAATAAAATAAATATTCAATAAGAGTATAAATCTATTTTGATCTCATTAACCATAACAATTCATCCCCTTTTCAAACATTCCCAGGTCCCTTTGAAGGGTTCCCCATGAATCTAGGTGATTAATTGCATCATCAACACTAGAGGTGCAGTCTGTCGGCAAAAGTCATATATTGTTGATTTGGGTTTAAAATGCTTACACAACAACATAGAAGGTATGACTGTGTGGTTAAGAACCTCATCTTGCAACCCCATGGTTTTGGGTTCAGACCCATGGCATGGTACCTTGAGTGTCTTCTACTATAGCACCAGGCCAATCAATGTTTTGTAAGTAAGTTTGGGAGATGAAGATGTGTTTGTCTGCCCTACATGCTTGACCTCTGATGTTGGTTTGTTTGTGTCTCCAAAACTTACTCATTCAGCTAAAGACACCGAAAGACTAAGTAACAGACTTTCAAAAAATAAGTATTAGGGTCAATTTGTTTGACAAACCCTTCAAGGCAGTGCCCCAGCATGGCTGTAGTCCAATGACTTAAACAAGTACAAGAACAGTGAAAAACCAGTTAAACAATAACATCTAGCTCTTCCAAGCCTTTAGTAGAACCCACTCTATGGCAAGTATCTGGGTAAGATCTATATTCTTTTGTTCTTTTACTTATTTCAGTAATAAGACTGTGGCCATGCAGGGGCACTGCTTTGAAGAATTTTGCTCGATTGAATTGACCTTTTTTATTTTTGTTTAAGCATGGTACTTATTCTATCAGTCTCTTTTGCTGAACTACTAAGTTCTAGGGATGTAAACACAAAACCAGTTGTCAGACGGTGGTGAGAGACAAACACATAAAGAATAACACACAGTACTTTGGGCAAATGTCTTCTTCTATAGCTTCGGACCCAACCAAAGCCTTGTGAATGGATTTAGTAGACAGAAACTGAAAGAAACCCATCATATGTATGCATGTGTCTTTATGTCTGTGTTTGTCCTCCTACACCACTTGACAACTAGTGTCGGTGTATTCATGTCCCCATAACTAAGCAGTTCAGCAAAAAGAGGCCAATAGGATAAGTACCAGGTTTTAAAATCTGATGGGATAACTACCAGGCTTGAAAAAAAGTCCTGGGGTTGATTTGTTCAATTAAAACCCTTCAAAGTGGTGCCCCAGGATAGCCACAGCCAAATGACTGAAACAAGTAAAAGATTATAT
>NC_068994.1:29983648-29984156 GCF_001194135.2 Octopus bimaculoides
TGTAAAATCTTTTACTTGTTTCAGTCATTTGGCTGGGGCACCACTTTGAAGGGTTTTAGTTGAGCAAAATCGACTTCGGGACTTTTTTTTTTAAGCCTGGTAATTTATCCTATCGGTCTCTTTTTGCTGAACTGCTAAGTTATGGGGATGCAAACACACCAACACTGGTTGTCGAGCGGTGAAGGAAGACAAACACACACATCTACAGAAACATCTGCAGAAATGCCAGACCTGGGAATTCACAGTACACATCAGGACAACACAGCAGAAGAGGGGCAACCTTAGAATCTCTGAGGCCATCCTCATACATTAAAGGAAACCAAATATCAACAACAGAAGAGAGTTACAGGAAGCTAACTGGTTGCTAGAGCAACACCTTTCTGCACAAGTCCACTCCACACATGCACATCGGCAACATTCATTAATTTCTTGAAAATGGGATCATAATCCCAAAATATTGAATGCAAGGTGAGTCTACGTTAATTCATATATTTGTTTTCTTGTGATT
>NC_068994.1:29985806-30011702 GCF_001194135.2 Octopus bimaculoides
ATATTAATAACTCTATATATATATATATATATATATATATATATACTAACTTCCTTCAAGAAACCTGCCAGCCACCTGTTCACCTACCAGTCTGGTGAGTACATTTGTCAGATTGACTACATTCTTGCCAGGAAACGAGAAAGCTGGCTACTTATAAATGCCAAAACTTTCCCAGGTGAAGAATGCACCCCACAACATAGGTTAGTAGTTAGCAGTTTCAGGATCAGGGCTAAATGGTTGTCCAGAAGACAGCCAACATGGAAAAGGGCCTGGAAGCTTAAGGATCCTCTGAATGGACAGAGATTTAGAGATGTATTACTTGAAGCTTTTGACAAAAAAGAAGAGTAAATAGTATCACATAATACAGAGGACAACTGGAGGTTCCTATGGGACAACCTGTTGAGGGATATTGACCAGATCTATTGCTGGTGCAAAGTCCCATCTCGCCTGAAGGTAACATGGTGGTGAAACAATGTAGTGGACAGGACCATTAGGGAAAAGAAACAGGCATGGAAGGATTGGAAGTGTGGTGATAGCAAGGAACTGTATCAGATTGCCAGAAGGGAAGTTAGAAGACAGGTTTGCTTAGCCAGAGGGGAAGCAGATAAGAACAAATCTGCCTATGTTCTGCATTGTGAGGACCAGTGACTTGAAATTTTAAGGGGTTTCCATTATTTTGTCCAACCCCTGTATATATACACACACAACAGGCTTCCATCTCCCAAATTCCACAAAGCTTTGGTTAGCATGAGACTATAGTAGAAAACATTTATCCAAGGTATCACACAATGGGACTGAACCCAGAGCTACGTAGTTGGGAAGCAAGCTTCTTACTACACATCCATGCCTGTATGAAAATTGTTTCATAAATTCTTTTCCCGTGAAATTTGCAATCAAAAAGTAGAATATCACCATCTTCTCTGTGAAAAAAAAAAATCATGGTAACAAAAGAAAGAATTTTAAAAAATAAGACACAAGACAAAATGCATCACTGAATACACAACAATTTTAATGAATTTTCTTTATCATTTTGGCATGTCTATTCCCAACCCCCTAAATACATGTCTGAGTGATCAACATAACATAGAATATCTTTACATAAAATAAATATATCAGCATGTTTTCCAAGATAAATATCAAAATGTTTCAGCATATTATATATTTATTTTTATATTTATATAATCTTTATTTTTGGCATTTGTAAATATTGATTGACAGAAAAACTTATATTTCACAGTTGAAATATAAACATATTTTTACACTAAAAGTGTTTTATATATATACACCACATATATATACACCACATATATATATATATATATATATATATATATACACACACCATAAGTGTTTATATATATAAAATTCACATACACATACAGTCTTAATTTTTTTTTGCATATCTAAATATATGATGTGGATTTTTGTCTATATCATTTGTACATACGTGTGTGTGTGTGTGAGTGCATGTACACATGTGAAAACACATACACACACATATATATAACCAATGTTTAAATTGGGGAGCAAAACAAATTATTAATATTATTTATCAGAATCTTTTAAAAATTTATTTGAAATCTTTGTGAGATTTATTGTTTCGTCTTAGGTCAGTCCTAATCCAAGAGTATAAATCTTCCTGTTTTCCTCATTCACAGAAAAATTAAGGCTTTTCCTGACTTTAAATATCATTTAACCTCAGTTCTCCTCAAAACACTCATGTTTGATGTAATGTTGACAATGACTAACATCTTTTGTCATTAGCTTCCCAAATGCTTGTAACTCTCACAGATCTTTACCAATGTACAGAATATCTCCTCAACAGTGAACCTCTGTAAAGTTGATTAACCTGCTAGATATAGCAACCAAATCTCCTTCAAATTACACTTAATTAGCTGGAAAACAAGACAGATACATTGGATAATGTAACCCTAGATATCTTCTAAAAAGGACAGGATGGTGTCAGGTGGATCACATTTGATCCTAGATCTGCTGTATTAGAACTGACATGGAGCCAAACAATAAACCATCTCATGATAAGGGTTTCAGTTATATTCTAAAATAGGATTTCTGATAATCTAGGAATTATTTGCAGCTCTGTTCTCCCATCTCAAATATGGCTTATATTTAAAAAGCAGAAGTTCCCAGCCATTCCTTCAGTTTGTGAACAAATTTCCAGTTAAAAAAACATGCAATGCAAACTGATTTGTGGTGGCTTCAACTGAAAGACCCACATCCTCAATGTACCCTTTTGTTTACAAGGCCAAAATAAGGTTTAGCTCTGTGAAGAACTTAAATTTACTTTATTGTGGTATGTTGTTCTTATATTTCCCCTATAAGGTCCAGTTTTTGTTGCAGTGTAGTGGCTTGTGTCTCTCAATGACCCTTAAATCTATGCCAGTGGAATGCAAACTCCTCGTAAGCCCTCATATACTGGAGAGTCAAAGGGTAGAGGCCAGACTAATATAGACCACCTTTTCACAGCGATTGACCTGCTATATATAGTAACCAAATCCCTTTCAAATAACACTCAGATCCCTATCTAGGAAAAGCAAATTTACAGAAGCAAGACAAGGGAGAGGGACAGCCCAGAGTTGAGAACAGTGGAGAAGCCACCAATGGCCTATACTTCATAAGGAGTAAAGGACTTAAGAAGTTAAGTTCCCATATTTAGAATAGTAGCAGAAATGTAGGGTGAATTTAAAGTTGTAGAGAGCCAAGTCTGGAATTTCAAGTTAAATTCATAGATGAAACCATTTTACTTCACACTAATGTTTTTTAAGAAGTTCACTTTGCAGCTGCATTGTTACAGATTCAAGCTCACTGTCCAGTACTTTGGACAGGAATTTTCTACCATAGCCTACAGTTCACTGATGATTTGAGAGTAAAACTTGGCAGATGGACTCCACGAAGAAACCTGTGTGTGTGTGTGTGTGTGTATGTGCGTGCGTGCATGTGTGTGTATGCACGCTCGTGTGTGTCTGTGTGTTTGTATATCTTTTTTCAATGTATATCAACAAAGATGTGAACATCGGTGAAAAAAGAAATGAATAAAATCCCTTGTAATATTTGTTCTGCATCAATTTGCAGACACTTTCTTTGTCAGAAATACAATAAAACTGTGATAAGTATGTCAGAAGCTTGTAACCAATAATGCTTTCTTTCACTCATTGCAATGTTATATATATATATATATATATATATATATATATATATATATATATATATATATATATATATATTATTACAATTAAAAGGGTAAAGGTTTATCAATTTATTAATAAATCAACAATTAATAATTTTTACCAAGCCCTTCGGTATGTAAACACCATTATCGGTGGAGAACTTATTTAAAAGTTCTTATACATTTATAAACATAATTAAGGGATCAAGTAATGCTATCTGTTGGAGTCTCAGCTTTTTTAGCTGCTATTTCTGAACTTTGGTATGTGGCGAAGCAAATGTTTGCTGATCCCTTAATTATGTTTATATATATATATACATACACATCAATCTAATCACAAATATACTAGAAAAAGGCATTTATATCACACAATCTTATACCCATTGTTGTACATATATGAGGCCTTGTGGTTTTATAAGTGGAGTCATTTTATATACATATATATATCTATATATATATATATATATATATACATTGTTTGTTTTACAGCTGATCTTTAGAAACATGTGTCAGTCACACAATATCATTTATTCTCTCTGAGTTAATGAAAACATGTATGTCATTTCTAGATGTAGGTGTGTGTAGAGGTACTATGATTATGCATTCTGTATAGTTAATACCCTCACATTTATCATTCCTTTGAGAAGATCCCTTCTGCTACCACTATTAACACCACCATCACTGCTCATTAAGTGAGAACAGACTGTTAATGTTTGATTTTATGCCTGTTTATCAAACAATGAAATCAATTACTTGACATTTCATAATCAAAGAGAACTGGTGACCACCAATCTATTGATATCAGGGTTTTTAGCCTAAAATACTTCTTTTTTTTTTCTTCCTCACAACAAAATAATTTACTCTTTTTGTGAACTGTTTGCATTACCATTAACTGACAAGACACTGATGTGTTGCCTCGGGGCTCTATTGTTTCACTATTGGTATCAAGGTTTAACCCTTTAGCATTTAAACTGACCATATCTGGCACAATTATTCTACTTGTTTTATGTTCAACTTGATTAGATCCAGACTCTCACAACTACCCTACAATATCATTCTAAAAATAAACAATCACATCATTCAAAATCTTTAAGCTTCAATTCAAAACAATGTGAATAAATAAGCATTACATTTGATTGAGTAATCTGAATGCTAAAGGTTAAGGAAGGATTGCGTTCATACCTTTCTTTCAGGGAACATCAGCAGTGTGACTGAAATCAAATCACAAACCAACCTTGTTTGCCATGAGCTAACTATTTGTATAACAGTACTCACCATGTATTTCAGGTACATGCTAAGTGCTACCTAACGTTAACTACAAGACTAATTCATAATGGAAACAAAAAAAACACCCAAATAATATTTTTGTTTCATTGAAGGAAAAAGTGGATGTAGTGGGGTTTTTATAATAATGATATGGCAAACTGAAGTGGTTTTGCTCAAACTGTAAACAACATTAGGAACTTTTTTGTTACTTTGCTATGCTAATTTATCATTTTTAAAATATTATACTTCACTTCCAAGGAAAATGGGAAACTATTATCAAGCTAACCTACTGCCACAAATTATCTACAGCTATTGTTCTAACACTAAACTTTGCTCTCACTCTTTCTCTTTGACAGCACCATAGCATGTATAAATTCAAATCTTATAGAAACAGATTTATTCCCCCACCCACCTCAAACAGCCTCACCAACAAGGGAAACATGTGTATGACCAATCAGTACACTAGAGATATAAACTGAACAGCTCCTTATTACCATGAAGAAAGAGAAGATACATTGCAGTGTGCAGTTCTAGATAACCTGAAAAAGTTGGAATGGTCACGGTTGGAATATTATTTGATCACAACTCCGCTCTGGGACTAAATAACAATAAAACGAAATAGTTATTTTTCTTTAATGGCTTCACCAGGAAGGGCAGTGAAATAGTGTTTTTCACTGGCACCATAACTGGTGGAAGGAAGGAAATTATCCTGACAATAACCTGACCTAAATGATTGTCACTAAATACACATAAAAACCTGGTGGTGATGTCACACTGAGCAATGGATTAAGTCTACAGCCCCAAAACACAAAGTTTTAAAAGCAGTTCAAATATGTTTCCATCAACAAAAATTTCAGGCTTTGGTCAATCCAAAAATAATAGTAATACACAATAACCCTAAGTGTCAATGAATGAGATTAGACCTACAACCATGTTGCTACCAAATTTCCTTCTTAACCACACATTCATGCCTGTACCCAAACTCAAGTCTCCAGGAGGTTGCACTGCATTTTTCTAATATTTAACAATGTAAAATTCTACCTAATTTTTATATATTTCAATGAGACACAATTTTTATATATTTCAATCACTGCAGCAAGGAGTGGGTAACAATCCATGAGTATATACCATATAGTAATTACTGTTCCTAGTTTTATCAAGTGTGAAGGAAAAGAAGATGTAAAACTATAATACCAAACATAAGTAATTGATAAGAATTGTTTTGTCAAATGTGGTAAACATCAAGATGTTACATGAGTAAAAACCAGCCACTTGTATGGCTTTACAGCATTAGCAACCAACTGTATTTCACTAGCAACAATATATTGCATCAGCAACACTGTATTTCATTAGTAGCTAGTTATACTGTCACTACATTGACAGTATTTTGAAAGTAGTGGATTAGCTGAAATGTTAGCGAATGAGACAAAGTGCTCTGGGGTAGGCATTTCTTCAGGGTCATTAAATTCTGAGTTCAAATGCCACCAAGGTCAATTTGGTTTTTCATCCCTCCATGGTTGATTAAATGACACACCAGTCAAGTAATGCAGACATGGATGGTATTAACTCACCAGCCCCAACCTCAAAATTGCTGTCATTGTATCATTATTAGAAGCAATATATCAATAACCTTCTACCAATATTCTAAGCATTTACAGATTTTTGTTTCTCAATCCCTTAATCAATAGAGGAACAGCAGTAACTGCTGACTCTGTTAAGCACCTCCATGTGCAGTGGGAGGAAGAAATTCTTCTCAGGCTTGATACCTGAATGACTGCAACAGAATGGATTGTACTAAAGTCTTGGTGGAGGCAGTGACAGTGATGGTAATGGTTGGTAGTATTAAACCATGCAATGGTTTAAGTCTACCATTGTCCCACATATTTTCTATCATCCACTCTACTAAATAACATCCACAAAGCCTTGGCCAATGCAAGCCCTTAGCAGATGATTATGATGATGATGACAACAACCTTCAATGTGGTGATCAACCAATCCCAACCCATCATGATTCACAGTACATCTATTTGACCAAATACAAAACATGACTCAGAAGACCCCTATTCCAGTGATTTTCCCAAGTCACTAGCTCATCATCGGATGCTAATCCACCATAAAGTTACCCATTTGCAACTGAATGGACTGGAGCAATGTGAAACAAAGTGATTTGCTCAAGGAAACAACTCACAGCTAGTCCGCAAATCAAAATCACAATCATGAGTGCAACACCCTAACCACTAGGCCACAAGGAGTGTTATCAATGGAACAAAATGTTTATGTTAACCAATTAAGTAAACATAAGATTTTAATTCCTTTATTGACTTGCAATTTGAAGATCAGGTTGGGGTTTGTAATTAGAGAAAACACTGCATAGCTTAATCCTGTTTATTATGTAAACACAAATGATACACACACACACACGCATATATATATTTGTGTGTGTATGTATACGTATCTATGTATATATACACACACAGCTATACACCTGCATACAGACATTTTTTATGTTTAATTTGTTTCAGCCATTGGACTGCATTCATGTTGTGGCACTGCCTTGAAGGGTTTAAATGAACAACTCAATCCCATACATATTTTTAAGTCTGGTAGTTATTCTATCAGTCTCTTTTGTCGAATTGCTAAGTTACGGGGAAATATACAAGCCAACACTGGTTGTCAAGCAGTAGTGGGGCACAAACACGATACACACACATGTATAAGATAGACTTTTGCACAATTTATGCCTACCAAATCCACTCACAAAGTATTAGTCAGCCTGGAGCTATAGTAGAAGACTGGTGCTGTACAGTGGGACTGAACCTGAAACCACGTGGTTGCAAAGCGAGCTTCTTAACCACACAGATCTGCCTTGTATATATATATATGGCAATAAGAAAATGGAGGGGATAAATAGGTGGTATTCATCAACTTGCAGACATTGTATTATGTCAATTTACTTGTTTATTAAGAGGACAATAATAACAATATACAAACACATGTACACACACACACACACACGCAAGTATATATTTATATATATAATACGCACACACATGTATGTATATATCTGTTAATTTATATGGAAGAAAATATACCTAAATATGGCTTCATTTCCTATGTGGTGACATGTACACTCTCTCTCTCTCACACATACACACACACACCAATCAAAGACCATGTTTCAGGAAACATATTTGATCTAACATGCCAGCTGGTGTATATATATCAAACCTGACTTAATGTGTACAATCTAGGGACTTCTCAATAAATGGTTGGCTGAACTGAAGTCTCACAAGACACATCAGAACTAAACAAATATAAAATAAGAGGCTGTTGGACCCTCATTCGTCAACATTGACAGAAGAATATATATATGACTCTAGACACGTGCTATATATAATTGTATTGAGCATTTCTGTACCATAAAATAATCAAAAAGCTGTGTGCATGTACACACCCCCACACACACACAATGGCATCATTTCAAAAACAAGAACATATTGATAATTAAACCTTAATTATTTTTGTTTATTTAATCATGTTTCAAAAAGTCTAACGAATAGAAAGAATTTTCTATTATTTAAATGACTTTAACACTTTAGCATTTAAACCAGCTTTATACAGCCAAAATAGTGTATTTGTTCTATGTTTGAACTGGCCAGATCTAACTTGCTACATCTACCCTACTCTGTCATTCTAAAAATAAATCATCACATCATCAAAATCTCAAAGCCATAAGATAATGTGTGATTAATTCAAAATGATGTGAATAAAAAAGCATCACATTTGACAGAAAAATCTGACTGCTAAGGGTTAAACATGAATTTTTTAAAACATTTATTCAGTTCAATTACTGATTTACCAATGATGTCATCATCACATAATGAAGAACATTTAAAGTATATTATTTTTCTAAAACTTGGTTGAGTAACTGTAATTTCTCAAAACAGAATTACATCTCTGAGACTAAATCTATAAGTTTGACATTCCTGGATTCCCATTGTTGAATATTCATTTTGATCCGTTTCCATGGGTTTTTCTGTCACATTTAACCCTTCTGGTATCAAACCACCTGATACCACCCCTGGCTCTGTAGTACAAGTCTTGTTTTCAAAAGGTCTGAATTAAAATCTTTCACCAAAACTTAGTCTTAATTTATGTTCCTAACACTAGCTTAATAATGACAAAGTTATTTTACTAAATTGTTTTATGTAAAATTAATTGAAATAAACAGAGTAACTCTACAAAAATATGGTAACAAAAGAGTTAAATCTGTGGATTGTACTAGCTACTGCAGGACTCAGATTTCTTGGATTTAGACGACTTTCTTGAATATTCATGCAGTACACTTCATGTAATATTGTAAAGACCGATAACTGACTCAAATGACTCTTGGCAACTAAAAATATGGATTGTGCTTTTCATGACACCCTTTATCTAATAAATATATAGAATTTCCTTCTTTTCCAGACATGCAGCACCAAACTATGACACTGCTACTACTGTATTTAGCTACTGGAATTTTATACTTGGAGTGTGCAGTCAGCCACCAGAGTTGATTTCAGCTCATCTGTCCACAAGATTTTAGACCAAGCTGCCAATATCCAATTCTAATATGTTTGACTTAGTCATTCTGAGTTCAAATTCTGCCAAGCTCAACTTTGCTTTGCATCCTTTCAAGGTCAATTAAATACACAGCAATAGGATACTAGGATCGATGTAATCAACTATACCTATCCCACAAAATTTCAGACCCTATGCCTATAGTACAAAGACATATAATATATATTATATATATTATAGCATATATTATAGCATAGTTATTAAAATGCAATATTGAGTACTAAAATTATAATACATTTTCTAGAATGCTCTTAAATTAAATAGTTTTTTGTTTGTGGCTTCATCACTTCTGCAAGCACAGTAATTAAAATTCTCATGCTTGAACTTAATCCATTTAAAAGATCAAAAGTTCTGTTTAATCATAGATCATTTGATTCATAATTGATTACATAAATACACTTCAATAATATTTAGATATTAGTGAATTAAGTAATGCCACCATTGTGTGTGTATGTCTACATGTGTATGTGTGCAAGTGTATGCATGTATATGTTATTCATATTTTATATATATATAAATATATTCCAGAGTAAGCACTTAAATGTGCAACAAGGTAGAAAAAAGAGTACTCAAATACCAGAGGTAGAGTAATATGCTTTATTTAAAAGCAGCAGAAATATAACAAAAAACTGTTACTCGGAGTTTCACGTTCCCGTTCATCGGACAGTTTTGTTAGAAATGCCATTTCTAACAAAACTGTCCAATGAACGGGAACATGAAACTCCGAGTAACAGTTTTTTGTTATATTTCTGCTGCTTCTAAATAAAGTGTATATATATATATATATATATATATATGTCTATCTATCTATATTGTTAGATAAATAGGTATATAAGATATAATTTACAGCATACATGTGTACAGTTAAAAATATATCTATACCCATATACAAATGCAAACATGTGACATACACACAAATATAAGTATCCATGTGATTATGTCCAAATGTATGTTTATATATACATGCTTGTGTTGGTATATGTGTGTGTGTGAGTGAGAGAAACCTAGAGAGACCTTAACCCTTTCATTACCAACCCGGGTGAAACCAGCTCTGGCTCTGAGTACAAATGTCTCGTTTTCATAAGTTTTGAATTAGAATCTTCCACCAAACCTTAGTCACAGTTTATGTTCCATTAGCTGAATGATAACTAAGTTATTTTACAAAATTCTTTGTTATATTTAACGTAATTGAAAGAAACACAGAACATCTCAAAATAAATACAGTAACGAGGTTTTGGGATCTAATATGACATAAAGCTAAACCTTTTATGGACGTGAAACATAAGGCAATCCCATAAACTGGCCTTATCTAACTTTAATATATACTGCTCGATAGCTTAGAGTGTGCTTCTTTTTTCAGATTTATATTTTTACAGACGATATATATATGTGTGTGTGTGTGTGTGCATGTGTGTGTGTGTATGAGTGTTTGTGGGTGTGTGTATGAGTGTTTGTGTGTGTGTGTGTGTATATATATACAAGTATATATTAATACATATATACACATATATAAAGATATATATATATATATATATATATATAAAAGCTTTATTTCTAAATTATACTGCACCTTATACCTAGTCAAAAGAAATCATAATTTCTAAATTATATAAATACATCTTATACATTAGACATACATACAATATATATGTGATTGTGAGTGAGTGTAAAACATTAACATTGTCTTTGTATGTGTGTATACACATACACACACATATTTCCACACATTTGAGGCCAAACATGGGTGTGTATATGTGCACGTGTGTGTGTGTGTGTGCAATGCATTCACATGTATGAGTTGATATCATACCACATTCTAAAATTTCATTTAAAAAAACAAGTATGAATTTGAGAAAGAATCTTTGCAACACGTCTGATATTGGAGATCCTTTGATGGTGTTCCTTGTAAAAGGTAGAGTGGAGCAATCTGTATAAGTGATGAAACAATCCGTATCTATGGTTTCTATTTATTCACATTTTCAAACTCTAACATAAGGAGATTGGTTTTTCTCTCCACTGTAGAGGTTGAGAATTTTAAGGAACTGGCCAACTGTTGAGGGATTATCCAGTGTCACAAACATGAATGTCTTGGCTTTCATAATTACATCTGCACTAGCTGGAAAGGTAATGTTTAATAACTTGCAGTCAGACCTAAGAACTGCTGTTTTGCCGAAGTTTCGAAGAAATGCTTTTCGAAGCAGCTTTTTGGCAACATTTAGGTTCCTTCTGCTTATTCTGTTTCAATTCTTGAGATGCAGATGTTGAACAGTTTTTAGAAAGTGGACCCCATCTAGGTGATGCCATGGGAAAGCCTCTTGACCAACCATAGTGACTACCCCAGCCTGGAGACATTGGCGGCAAATAGGTGGAACCCATCAGAGAAGGAATGGCTGCTGGCTGAAACTTCATAGCTGATGAAGACATCTGCATCTGTCGATGTAGATCACTCGCAGCGCCAACATTGCTAGCATCCGGTCCATGCAGGAGCCATAAGCTGTCAAGCCCTGAATCAAGATGTGAACTTGGTGATGTGATACTATTCTCATTGCAAGAAGATGTTGGCAAAGAACTTGTACCAGAAGATGCCTCTTTCTGAAGTTGTTGCTGTTGTTGTAGGCATGCATTCATCCATTTTGAAAACATGCTTGTATTCTGCTGTTTGCTTGCCATAGACCGTGGGTCTTGCTGAAAAAATATTTCCTCATCCATTGAGCCCTGAACACACACATGGTTATTGAACTGTGACTTCTGTGAAAATTGTTTTTTGCAAATGCAGCAGAGCAACGGATTTTTATCAGAACTGTTTGATGGTACTGTAGGCATCTCCACAGCAACACTGTTATTGTTGTTGTTGTTGTTAGTGTTGTTGTTATTGTTGTTGGTGGTGGTAGTACTAGTTTTATCATGATGTTGAGAGCTTGCTTTTGAAGAACAGTAACCATTTTGGTTGTTTGTGGGAGATTGTTCACTTCTCGTGACTTCCTGAAGAGAATCTATATTTGATTTTTTATCCTCATTCTGACATTGCTGTTCTTTCAACAATTTCAAACCATGGGTTCGCTCATGATTCTTTAAAGTGCTTCTCTGTGAGAAAGCTTTCCCGCAAGTTAAACATACAAATGGTTTTTCGCCAGAGTGAATCCGTTCATGATTTCGTAAATTTGTCACTTGACTAAATGCTTTCCCACAGACCAAGCACACATAAGGCTTCTCCCCCGAATGTGTTCGTAAATGGTTTTTCAAATCTGTTCGCTGGGCAAATGCTTTAGGGCAAACTGTACATGCAAATGGTTTTTCTCTTGTGTGGACGCGTAAATGGTTTCTTAGATCTGTTCGTTGGCTAAATGCTTTTGGGCACATCATACAGTGAAAAGGCTTCTCTTTGGTGTGAACCCGCTCATGATTGCGTAAATTTGTCAACTGGCTAAATGCCTTAAGGCAGTAGGAACATGTATATGGCTTGATGCCTGTGTGTACCCTTTCGTGACAAGTGAGTTCTGCCTGCTGGGCAAAGGACTTCAGACATACAGAGCAAGTATAAGGTTTTATTCCTGTGTGAATTCTCTCATGATTTCGAAGATTGGTCAGCTGGCTGAACGCTTTTGAACACGTTAAGCATTTGTAAGGCCTCTCACCAGAGTGTATCCGCTCATGATTACGTAAGTTCGTGCGCTGGCTGAAGGATTTGGAACACACCAAGCAAATGTATGGCCTTTCCCCACTGTGTATACGTTCATGATTGCGCAGGTTTGTACGTTGACTAAATGCTTTTAAGCACACAAGACACACATAGGGTTTCTGACCAGTGTGAGTTCTTTCATGATTTTGGAGGTTCACTTTCTGTGCAAATACTTTTTCACACGTATTACATTTAAATAATTTAGGTGGAGTGTAAGGCATATTACTGCTTTGTCCACCCACAATCTGATTTGGTGCTTGGCTGGAATTTAGCTTGGTATTCATTTTCATAGCTGATGTTTTACAGTTTTGAGAAGTTGACAGGACTGATTCTGAGGAAACCATAGTTGGACTTGAATGAATCAGTTTTGAAGTATCCTGTTTTAAGTTGGCTGGGGACAATGCAAATGTTCGATTGCAGAAATTTCTTTGGGTAGGCACCCCATATATCGGGAAAGGATACATAGTTATTGTCTGAGAATAGACTAAACTATGAAGAGAAAGAGATAATGTATGTGTGTTTTAATCTCAATTTCAGAGAGAGTTTATAACAAAATAGGTATGAAGGCAGTGCCCCAGCATGGTCTTAGCACTAATGACAAAAATAAAATGAAAAACTACAGGTTGTTATAAATGTAATATGAAGAAGTTCAATCCCTGAGTATGACCACAAATTCTTGGTCAAAATGTTACTTATGAAGTAGTAAAATGTTTATGATATAACTTGATATGTTGTTTCTTGAGATGGTGATGTGGAAAGCTGTATGTAATGATACATGTATGAATATTCAGCAGCTACATATAAGGAATGTTTAAACAATATATTTTCTTCCTCTAATTTCACAACTACATACAGTTTAGTCTATACAAGCAATAATGAGAACCAAAGTTTAATGAGAATAATGGTGGTAGTGGTGGTAATAGTGGTGGAGGTTATGCTGATAGTGAAAGGTCATTACTAAGGATTTTTGATGTTTATTTTGATCTGTTTTTAAAACTTTAAATTTAAAGCGTTTTGTTTTCTACTTTGGTTATAATTCAATAAAGATGGAACATTTAAGAAAAGCTTCAAGCTATTCAAATATGATTTCACACAAGATCTCCATTGATTAAATTTAGTTATTGAAAGGATGTGACTGGAATTTCCTTCACTCAAATAAACCAGGTGAAACCTATATAAGCTCAAAGGAAACTGGTTCCAATACTGCAGATGTCAATGACATCGGTCAAAAAACTTTGCCTTACAGGGAATTCATCATGACACAATGGCAATCTCAGCCATATTTTTATACCCTCAGATAAACTCTTTTCACTGATTTGGCTACTTGCAAAATTAACAAGTATTTTGTTTAGTTGAATATTTCTTCTTTTATCTTTCTTATTTTGTTTCTGGACAATTTATTGATATATCTTCATTTTGTTGCTGTCACATTGAAGATAAATCAAAATGTCACAATATATATAGCAAATAGGAGGAACTTTAAAAACATTCAAGTGAAAAAATTTGTATTGTAGGATAAGTTAGTTGACTCCTTTTCAAAACATTCCGTTAACATCCACAAGACTGCAAGATTTAAACTTCCTCTTTCTCATTCATGTTAATTCAAAGCATACAGAGTGACATAGAATATATGAAACCAAAAGCCTCGTGAAAATCATGAGCTTCAATAAGAAACAAATAGCTTAAAGTTGAATATCTTGAGGTCAACAAAATACTACTGTTTGAAATTCAGCTCAGTTCCAAATTTGGTTTACATTTAATCAGTGAGATATGACTAAATTTCCTGCCATCTGATAGAATCATTTGAGAACAATGACCCTAAAGATATGAAATTCCTATTCCATATCTTATTACAGAGTTAAGCATTTCATTTATACTTGTTGGAACAGAGGGGGAAAAAAGGGTTAAGCTTGAAAAAGGCAAAATAGTCTTTCACTGTTTATGGTGAAATATATTTCTGAAATATTGAGTAAATGGGCATCAAATGAAATTAGCTAATTTAGGAAGATATTTCTTTGGTATAATTTAGAATAAAGAAGACAATGTTTTAATGAAATATGTGAATAATCACGAATAAAAATATCTGTAAGATGATTATGAAAAATTCTAGTTCAAAATTTTGATTAAAAAAATATAAATTGTTTTTAGTCAAATATAGTTAAGTATCTTCCATTAAATTTTTTGTGTTGTATAATCTTGGAGAGATGATGTTGTCATGACAAAGTGAAGAACATAATCAGCTCTTTGATAGAGAAGTTGCAAATGTCTATCATGTAGTTATTGGCAAGGGTCAGAACACCTCAAAATCAAATTCCTTTGAACAATGACAATGATGACAAAATGATTTATAAGAAATTCCTGCTTACACTATCAACTAAATATGAGAGAAGCTATTTCTTGAGGTGTATATGTTTATATATACCGTGTTTATACACAGTTCTTCAATCTCAATCTAAATTCTACATGTATAAGTTTTTTATGGTTGTTTTTGGAACTTTAGTACACTGGTAATAATACCATTCTTTAATGATGTACATTCTCTCCATTATATAAACTAATATGTAGAGTGGGTTATATTTTGACTTTTTTTGAGAATATACCTCTATACATACATACATATATATATATTGATATGTATGCCAATCAAAGTAGTTCTGAAGGTGCTATAGTCAGTAGCAAGATGGTTTTCAACAGAATTTCAAAATGCAAGCAAGTAATGGAATTTGTGAAGCAGAAGTAGCAGTAGCACTGCAGTAGAATTGCAGTCATACAGATCAGGGTTCAAATACAGTTGGAGACAATTTTGATTTCACCTTTCACAAGTTAATTAGTAATACATTCATCTAATTTTACATAGTCATAGTGACTTGAATCCTGAGTAGCTAAAACAAACCCTCAATTTAATTTAAATAAACAATATACTCTATGTCATGTATTGAGTACTCTCTGTTTCATTTGTGCATTGTAACATTTGCAGGTGCATGTGTGCATATATATATATACATATATACATACATACATACATACATATATATATATATATATATGTATGTATGTATGTACACTGAGCTGTTAGTCAAATCATCTACTGACAGGACAGTCAGTCATTTTTCTTTTGAGGAAGAAGAAGCTAAGGGAACAAAGAAACATTCAATCAGATTTGCTTGGTACTGGAGAATAAGGTCCAACAGTAGGTGACATCGATTGTGAATTGAATCAGTAAAACTGGTTGAGTGACATCCATAGTGTAACTTGGATGACCGAATGAAGAATCTTCAGGATTCCTTTAAAAATAGGCCTAAGAGAGAAAAAGATAAGGATCAGTGTTAATCAAATGGTGGAGAACATATTTCAAATTATTGTGTTATAATCACAGTATTGTATTTGTGTTAAAGTGTGTGAAATTAAGTGTAGTTGTGTATTAATTTAATGTATATGTGTTCTTTAGTATCTGAATAATCTAATGTACTCTTGTATGTATGTGTATACACATTAGTGAGTGAGTGCAGGTGTCTGCAGCTATAAAAGTCAAAAAGATAAACAACAGATTTATCAGGTCACTAAGATTAACAAATCAAAAGTCAACAGTTCAAATATTCTCAATCCACTACACTTTGTACATGCTTCAAATTCTGGCCCATTAGCACACTGTCTCCTTTCTCCGCCTTTGCTACTGCTACTATAATAGCCTCTGCTCCTCAGATCTGGCTGGGCTCAACCCACTTCCACTCACATGAATTCAGTTCATCTTTCCTCCTTTCTTCACCCTCAAACTGCCCAAAACTACCCCCTGGCCCCACACTTAGTCACTATACTCAATCTTTCTTCACCATAATGTCAATCCCTCTGGAATTTCCTTCTGTCTCTAGTCTTTCTCACAGACATTATTAACCTAAAAAGGATCAAGAGAAACATTAACAGCATCCACCTCACTGGTCTTGTAGGGCCTGCAAAATGGGATACAGCCCCTTTTTCCAAACTCAGTAGCTTAAGAAGTAAAAATAAACACACACACAACAGTCCATCTGGTTTTAGTCAATGGTAAAAGGATAGCAGTGATGGTTTTTTTTTTTTACATAGACTCAAAGATGGGGAAGCAGAATGAAGGAGGAAAGTTTTTCTTAAACTAAAAATCTAGCTCAAATGCTTGCAACATCGTGAACACTGCTAAAGAAACCCAATAACCAGGCTGTGATTTTTAAACAGATTAAATCTACAATCCCAAAATCAAAGCAGTCACTTCAATGGACTTCCATAAAATTTCTATCAACCAAATTCCAATCACAAAGTGTTGGTCAATCTAAGACTAAGGTGGAAAACACTTAAATGTCTAAAAGTAGCTAGAATTCAGTACAAGTAATACATATTTTGGTAGCTTAAGAACTAAGTACAAATTCTTTGTGTAGGATGAAATCAACCAGGTCAATTTATCATGGATGCTACATGAATCCAAAGCTATTCATGTAGTGTCTACTTATGGTGAATTGAGTTCTTTAATGACAGATGCACCACATATCCTGTTAATCATATAGGATGCATATGCAGGGTTGCCAGATCAATTTTATGAAAAGTAGAACAAAATTTTTAAAAAGTGACAGACTGTAAATTAACCCAAAATGAAAATTTTGCTAATAAATAAAATACAGAATGATTGCCTGTAAGTCAGTTTTAATTTACCTAGTTCATATTTTGATATGACATTCAATAGGATTCTTAACTGTAAACATTTAGCATTTAAATTGGCCATATCCAGCTTAAATATTCCATCTGTTTTATGTTCAAACTGACATCTGGCCTCTCACACCCATCTTACAATGTTGTTTAAAAATACACAATCATGTCATCAAAATCTTGAAGCTATATGATAATGCATGATATCATACATCCATCAGAACATACAGCTTCATTCTTCTCTAGTTTACACGGCCTTAGTATTCAGAGTACACAATGCTTGTGTACAAACATTGCTGTTTGGACACAAGTATCATACGGTATGTTTTTCACTTACCAACAGAGGTAATAGCTCTCCAAACTTTCTCCATCCTATCCTTATTCTAGCACTATATTTTCAAAACATCCTCCTCCACTGATAATTATGCCACCTAAGTAACAGAAACTATGTATTGCTTCAAGTGAGCCTCCAGGGCATTCTCATGTATCTTTAGTGCTTATAGCTCTTATGTATCTTCCATATACAAATACCACTTTCTCCATTAATCTTCCTAAGACTCCGCTGCACCCCTTGTGTGACCATAGCTGGCATTGGGTACACCATATGTAAATTCCTGTTTATGCCTTTTCTACATATCAAAAGGGCCATTTACCGGAAGGGAGTAATCCTATCTGTTTCCTTGCTTATAGAACTTTGGTCTCAGCTAAGTTAACTTTAAGGCCCTTTGATTCCATGTGTTGCTTCTATATGGAGTTTCTTTTCTAACTCAATTAAAGATTGTTGTATGAGAATAAAGTCATCAGCTTATAGTGGTTTCCAAAGGCAACTATATATATATATATATATATATATATATATATATATATATATATATATATATATATATATATATCTTGGGTTTAACAGAAAGAACACAACAAAGTGAAATAGTTAGACAAAAGCAGAGCAAACAGAAAACTAGATGTAAACTAAACAGACATGAAGTTTAGGCAAAGACACAATACATGCAATACACAAAATATTCATGGCTGATTTTTACTCATCAGCCAATGACCCAAAATATCATAGTGATTTCGTGCCATTTACCATTGAGACCACTCAGTTTTGGAAACGCCAGAGCTCTTATTAAGCTTCTGAGAAAAAGCTAGCAAATGTATACTAAGACAGAAACAAAGAAGACATTGTATAAATATAACAAAGAATTATGAATTCAGTCCCACTGTGTGGCACTTTGGGCAAGTGTCTTCTACTATAGCCCCAGGCCAACCAAAGCCTTGTAAGTGGATTTGGTAGATGGAAACTTAAAGTAATCCAGTGTGTGTGTGTCTTTGTCCCTCACCACTGATTGGTTTATTAACATCTCTGTAACTTAACAGTTCAGCAAACAAGACCAACAGAATAAGTACCAGGCTTCAAAAAAAATAGGTACTGGGATCAATTCATTCTACTAAAATTTCAAGGTAATGTTCCAGTATGACCACAGTCTAATGACTGAAATAAGTAAGATAAAAAATATATGTGTTTGTGTGTGTCTGTGTATGTGTGTGTATGTCTCACACACAGACAATCTGTTCCTGACAATCCTCTTCCTCACATCTCATCTTGCAAGCACCCCTCCTTCCTCCACCTCTGCTGTACTCCCATCCCATTCCCTCTATGTCCAAATCACCCCTGTTGAATCTCTTCCCTATGACATATCCTCCTAACAACAACCTCCCTCTACTTCTGCCCATCTCATTAAATTCCCGCCCCACCGGCTCCCACTCTCCCTTTGCAATCCTGTGACCTTATCCAATCCTTGGTCCCACTTCATTTATATACACTTCACTGTATCTTGAGTGTACCCCTCTCACCACCACCACTGTCACATCTCTCTCTCCCCACAAACTCTCCTGCAGAGGCGGCCATGTATCTCCTTTCCTGCATACTCAAACATCTAGTACAAAGCCAACTTCCTCAATACTACTTCCCCACCCTCAGATGATTATTTGGTGACCTCACTGATGTTGGTGCCACGTAAAAAGCACCTCCATACACTCTGTAAAGTGGTTGGCGTTAGGAAGGGTATCCAGCCATACAAAACAGACACCCATGCCAGCATAGAAAACGCACGTTAAATGATCATCACACACACACACACAGGTGGGGAGAAATTATTTACCTGAAGACGATTGAAAAATATACGTAATGAAAGGCAGTAAGGAAAACGGAAACTAATATAAATACGAAATTTACAGTAAAGTATTGAAACTACTCCGGCAATAACTAACTTAAATATAGTTATACCCGCGGCAGATTTGAACTCAAGAGTGTCTAATTCCTTATTCAATTGGCTGATTAGTCTTCATTATGAGCGTGTTCGCGCGCGTGCATTTGTGTGTGCATATGTGTGCGTGTGTGCACATATATATATTGTGAGTATTATACATTCATGTGTGTGTGTATGTACTACAGAGAGAGCGAAGACAGGTATTCACTATAATGGTTGCCAAAAGAAGATTACACAACAGGTCTACTCCAAAGGAAAACTTCTATAACATTTGGCGACAGACAGGGAGTGGTTTGAAAACAACTTAATCTCACAAAGTGGATACAAATATGACCTAATACGTCACCCGATAAACTTTATAGAAGAAAAAAATTAACGTGATATGGGTGGAGGGATAATTGCGCCCATCACTGATCTTACAACCGTCACCGCCAGCACGTGCCTCTTAGCAACAATTAAATCGACGTGATTAATAGTTGATGGATCCACAGGAAAAAGGTGAAGAAAAGTTAGGTTATTTAAGATGCAGAAGAGGCGGTTTAATTCGAAATAGTTGCATAAATAAATGTATAGATACGAGAATCATTATTTTCTCCAAGTAATATAGATCTGTCGTACTTGAATGACTCATTGAAATTCCAAAAAGAAAATAAGGTGAATGGTCATTCATATAAATGACAATTTCTTAATTGACACAATAAACTATTGTAAGAAAACCAATATGTAAATTAGTTCACATTGACACACACACACTTGCGACACAGTGACAAACACTTGAATCTTCTCTGTACATCCACTATTTCTTTTCGAGGGGGAGGGCTGCGCGCGTGTGTGCGAGTATGTGTGTGTATTATATACGGCAACGATAAACAACTGAAAATGAGGCGAGCCAACAGGGGAACCTCTACGTGGTCGCTCGACGTTCTAGAAATAACAACCAAATCTCTCCCAAATTATACCACGTTACAACCTTAAAGAAAGGTAGGACAACAATGTGAAAGAAGGGATGGTCATGGCTGAGATGTCACTGATCATAGGTCTACTGGATTATTGCTGACCTGGGTTAAATAATAACAACTGAAAATAAGAAACAGCGAATGAAAGAGACAGAGCGACTGAATGAAAGAGATAACAATGTGTTCGCACGAGTGTATGTAGAAATGTATGTCTGTAAATATGTGTGCGTGTGTATGTACTTTAATTTATGCATGAAATTTTTTTTTAATTTTTGTGAGAATAATAAAATAGGCAAATATTGTGTTGCTATTGTAAGTATTGTTGTGTGCATTCACAAGTTCACATTTATTATTACACTTATCAAAAGGTAGTGAAAAGTAACAGACATCACCGGTGAAATACGGGGTGGAGGTACACAATAGTAACCAGACCATTCAACCCTGCTACTCCGAACTTCCCATTCTCTTTAGGTCAGGCAACGCGGGGTCATGGCTCTTAAAGAAAAACGAACTGAAGCGATTGTCAAAACGATATGTTTACTAAAAGGTGCAGATAATAATTACGAATTAATAATTATTGTTAAACGATAAGAATAGAAAAGTAATTATAAACACAACTGATTCTGGGTAAGTAGGGACATTAAAGTAAAAAGTAAACCACACACATATATATATAAACACACGCACATACATATATATTATATAAACACGTTCACACACACAAACCACGATCTCTAAATCCTTCTTATCGCATTATCACCATCTTTCATTCTTTCTTTCATCCAGTTGCTTTCTTCACTTCTTACAGAGATGAGCCAAGAAATCAGAACACCCACTTACACATTTCCAGTCGGGTCCGAACTGCTGGTGGCTCAGAATAAGTCTTCGGTGGGTCTGGCCTGTGACAAAGGAGAGTTAGTGTTCACCTTCCAGGCTGGCCCCATCTTTTCACGGGACAGTCGCTCTGAATTACACAAGTCCTTCGTTCTTTCTCGTATTTTTTTAATCAACCCCTTTTTGTAAATGTTATTGTTGTCTTACAATGTCTTCCTTCTTTTGTCTTCCTCTTTTTAGTTCCCTTGGCGCTTGTTCACATTTTGTTTCTTTTTTTTTTACTTTTCATGTGTCTTTATGAGATCTGTCTTTCTTTTTCTACTTTCTTTCCTTCCCTGCCGCACGCACTCCTTCCCTCTCTCTTTCATAATTACATTTTTCTTGTTCCTTTTCTCTCCCACTCCTCTGTATCTCACTATGTTTTGTCTTTCAGTTTCTCACTCTCACATTCTGTATCTCTATCTCTCTTTCTCTCACATGGTATGTTTTCATATGTGTGTATGTATTCTTTTCGCTCTTTCCGCCACTCTTATACACACTGAAACACATACAGATACACACATACACACACATCAGCGGTCACACGCCAAACGTAAACAAAACGAAGGGACGTAACTCTGAATGGATTGTTAGGTACTTTTTTTTCTCCTTTCTCAATTCTTTTATTGTGATGAGGAAGGAAGAAGTCTGTAGTAAAAAGAGGGAGGAGAAAAAGAAGTTGTAAAGAAGGAGGAGGAAAAGGAGGCTGTAGTACAAAGAGGGAGGAAGAGGAGAGAGACTTTATTTAAAACTGGAACGAAACCGACGCCATATTGGATGGAATTAATTCGACTTCAATGAATAAACCGAATAATACCTTGCTGTTTAGTTTTTTGTTTTGTTTATTTTGTGGCAGAGATTGAATTAAAGGACTAACATATTTAGATATTGATTTTTATATAGATATATATGTATGTGTATGTGTATATATATATATATATATATATATATATATGTATGTATATGTGTCTGTAAATAAGTGTGTATGTGTTATTCTATCAAAATACTGAATTATTTATATTGTTATATGGAAATAATTTACGCGGGGGATATTATTGCGGTTCACCGTTTACAGGTACTTTCAGTGTTGTTTATTCTTCGATCAAGACAAAAACTGTTTTCAAAAAAATTCATTTCCAAAGTATTGCAGCGAACCATAGACCAATCTGTCATATGAGAACTCGCTGTTGCCGTTTGTTGGTCTATGATCAGTTGAGCAAGGAAACTGAACATACTTGCTGACAGATAATAGGGTTTGTTTGGTTAGCGTGTGAACATATCTAGCTGTATGCGGCTTATGTGTATGTGTATATAATGCGCGTATGTGCGGCTGATATTTATATAAGTGTACATTCGATTAATGTGTAGTTATACTGTATGTATATATACGACTAACGCTTATACAGTGCGTGTATGTATGTAAGGCTGATGCATTTGTTGGATGTTTATAAAAACGAGTGATGTGTATGTACGCGTGAATATTATGTATATGCGACTGATGTGTACGTTGTGCATATGAACGTGTGTACGCAGCTGAGTTGCACACTATAACTGAGGTATGAATGCTTACAGTGTATATGAATATGAGTATGTTTAATCTATGTTTGGTGCGATTTTATATAAGTACAGTTTGTATGTTATGTAGCTATGTGTATGGATATATATTGTTTATGCAGTATATTATTATATATGGCATATGCGTTTAGTGCACGTCTGCGCGCTGTGGATGCAGTTTCATTGATTGGGGCGTATGTGTGTAGTGTGGTGTGTGTGTGGGAGATGTTTGTGTTACGAGCTTGCCACTGAATAAAACTGAATAGAGCTCAAGATGTGTGCGGCTGTGTTGGGAGTTGGTCGTGTGTGTGCGCGTGTATATAGTCGTGGAAGATCGTATCTGCGTGTACCTGCACATTTGAGAGAGCTGTGTAAACAATATAGCATATGCACGCTCCGGTGTGTTTGTGTGTGTGTGTAGTTCAGGAAACTAATGTTTATATATCTGCATAGTTGATAGAATGTGTGTGAATGTGTTTATCTGCTTTTTGAGTACAGAAAATGTGAATGCAAATGTATTTTGTGTATGTGAGTGTCTCTTAAACAGCTTATACGTTGTGTATGTGAATGCGACAAGCGTTAATATTAGTTGTTTTATGTGTATGGATGCATGGAGCTGTATGAACACGTTTTTTTTTGTTTTTTTTTTTTACATTAAGATCTGCTTCGGATAACCAATGTATTGTATGTTTGAATGTTAGCGTGTGTGAAGGTTTAAAAGATTTTAAATGGTATCTATATGTGTGCGTTTTGTAAAATGATGCTTGGAGTAAACAATGTAGTTAGTATGCGTGCGCATATGCACGCACTCGAGTGTATGTGTATGTATGTCTGTGTGACATGAGTTATATGATGTGCTTCGGGTAAACAATGTAAATGTGTGTGAACGTGAGATTTGTTATATGTGCTTTAAACTATGTATCTGTCTGAATGTGAGCGCGCGCGCGTGTGAAAGAGAGCTAGCATGAGTTTTGTTTACGAGATATGATTTGAGGAAAACATTGGCTGTGTTTGTATGCGTGTGAACGTGAGTCGTTGCAATTTGATACAGATAAATAATGTATTTGAGGAGGGGGTTCGTTATTTTGCCCTAAGCCCTTATTGAACAAAACCTATGATCAAAAACATTACAGTCATAACCATCTCATCTTTTTTTTTTCAATTATAGTGCATCTATTATCTTATTATCATACATTCGTTTTTTTTAAGACGCTGATTTGGCTGTTGTTTCTAGCAGGTCAAATGACCACGTAGTGTTTCCCTCCTTGACTCAGGTAAGCAATGGTGTTTCTGTGTGTATATGGGCGTGCATATATCTATACTGTATGTAGGTGCTTTGAGTTTTGTGTGCGGTTTTTTTATTTAACAGAGAATATGTGAATGAAAAGCCGTTAAATATGTGAATGCAGACTCTGATAGAAAAGAAGTGAAGAGTAGTTATTTTTTAGTCTCAAGATGTCATCGAGCAGGTTGTAACGGAGGACATTCTGGTTGTGACCATCCCAGCAGTTTCTCTAGTACTTTCATTAGCAAATCCCTTATTCTTAAATGCTGTGAAGATAGTGCAAACGATTGGCAAGGGGAACCAGATATTTTTCAACTTGCTGTGTTCAAAAAACAAAGTTGACTGGGGCCAATTGTTTTACACCCACCTGCTGCTTATCTATCGTTTTGGGTTTGGGCGGAGTATGACCCATTACAGGGTCTTCAAGACAGGTGAGAGGGAGAGAGGAAATGATCCTCAAACCGGAAACCTAATCCGAATGCTTACAAAGGAGTGCACTCCGCTAAAGTGCGCCGGGTGATGGTGTGAAACCGGACAAGTAATGTCTACCACTCAATTAAGGCAAGGCGAAATTTGAACTCAGAGCGCATAGATATCCACTCGACGTTCTCAGTTTCGCCAATCGATTACCTTGGGATGACACTTTTTTTTATCAACGCCCGAAAGGATGGAAGACAAAATTGACCTCGACGGGATTTGACCTCAGAGTACAGTGCATTTTACGAGTTAAGGTTGCTGGACCGACAACCAACACTCTTCTGAGGAAAGGCATCCCTTCTTTACACGAGCATCGGGTCGAAAGTTGAGTGTTGAAAGTTAAGTTCTTCATTCCTTGAGTTATTCTTCTATAAGAATGTAATGTGTGGAGACCTCCGGCGTTCTTGGCCCCCGTACCATATTCCTGTTTACCTCAATCGGGCGGAGATGGCTGTCCGCAAGTGAGAGCCCTGTGAGTCTGAGTGGCTGTTCCACCGCCTCTCTCTCTCTCTCTCGCCATCCTTCAAGGCAATGCCTTTTCCATTTTGTTAGGGCCTTGAGGCGATCTGACTTACAGGAAATTGTACATCCCACTCCTTAATGTAACGTATTGATTTTACCATTTTACGCGATGCAAATCCCCTACTGATTCTTGTTAGGTCTTTTCTTTGTCTTACATCTTTTTACTATCCTATGCATCTTCAGGATTTTGTAGTCAATAAAAGAAAAACTAGGATGCATTATAAGAAAAATTCGTTACTCTTTAGAGTACCTCTTCGGTTCAGTTTTTTTTTTTAATTTCTTGGAGTAATTGAATAGGCATGAAATCAAAGATAAGTACTGGAAGAAAATGGGTAAGTTGTTCGTGAATTTTAATAAAATTGAACGACATATGCTTATACCAAATCAAGGACCGAATCGATTATATCGTAACAAAATGGATCGGTTGAGTTTCGGATTAGAATTTCCATACATCATGGAAAAGGTTGTGAAAGCGGGAATACTCTTTTTACTTTTTTACTTGTTTCAGTCATTTGACTGTGGCCATGCTGGAGCACCGG
>NC_068994.1:30011984-30013605 GCF_001194135.2 Octopus bimaculoides
GTGTCTACATATATACGACGGGCTTCTTTCAGTTTTCGTCTACCAAATCCACTCACAAGGCTTTGGTCGACTCGAGGCTAAAGTAGAAAACACTTGCCCAAGATGTCACGCAGTGGGACTGAACCCAGAACTATGTGGTTCGTAAGCAAGCTACTTTATTTCATAAATATTTGCCATAAAGGCAAAAGGGGGACGAACAAGGACAGACAAACATAAAAGGGGGTGAAGTAGCTGTATCGATTAAATATACCACAGCCACTCCTACGCCTATAAGGAAATTAAATTTTTGGAACAATTTTTCCTTTTTTTTTTTTTTTGAGAACCGTATATTCCGTTGTATGAAACAAAAGAAAACAAGTAAAAAATTTCTATCCTTTTCCTACAAGGTGTGGGACGTTTTCTTTCTAAAATGGGTAGGATGTAATTTAAGGGATATTTCGCTGCTATTTCTAACAGGAGGATCAAGTGCATTCGAGGCTCCCACATTGGTATGTTTTTAAAAGTCACTGTGTGAATGTGTGAGGGTGGGGACTACTGAATTATAAGACGTAAACAAAGATTTGCGCAAGGAAACGATAACGCTTGTTAAGGTATTTACAAAGATGTTTGGGAGGAACCGAGCAGGAAGTCAGAGAGAGGGAGAAACGGGAAGCAGAAGGCCAGAGAGCAAGAGAAAGAGAGGGAAGAGACAGACAGACAGAGAAAGCGCTGACTGTTAACAGGTGAATCCATAGATACAATGTGAAACTCCAGAGTTACAAATACAATAAGACGAGAGTAATTGATACATGTTCTCCATTTCTTTTATTTAGCAGAAACGAAGCATGAGATGATTGATAGGTGTAAAGTTTTGATGTTGTAAACATTAACTAATCTTTAACATTGTTAAAATGGACTTAAATCCCCCCTCTCTCTCTCTCTCTCGTTTCCTGAACGGTCAGGCGTCGCAATATACTCTGAGTTGCGACGAAGTGAATCAACTACTTCTAAATGACTAATATATTATCGAGCACACGCACACATGCATGCATACACATTTATTGGAGAGATTGCGCGTGCGTTATGTGGCTCAAGCAGGCTACAAAATATGTGAAATAAATGGTCCGTGTAAAATAACATCAATACAGACCCCGTATTCCTGGCTAATGAATGCCTCATACATTTAGCCAGAACACGCAACGCATACACACACAGACACTTTTTTTAAAGCCTGGCAACAAAATCACCAGTGAACTATCTGAATATTTCATGTAGTAAATTATTGCAATTAACTATAAACATATGCAAATATTTACTCGTACTTTTCTATTGTAAACGTTTGTGCGCGCGTGTATATATATATATATATACTCTTTTACTCCTTTACTTGTTTCAGTCATTTGATTGCGGCCATGCTGGAGCACCGCCTTTAGTCGAATCAAATCGACCCCAGGACTTATTCTTTGGAAGCCTAGTACTTATTCTATCAGTCTCTTTTGCCGAACCGCTAAGTTACGGGGACGTAAACACACCAGCATCGGTTGTCAAGCGATGTTGGGGGGACAAACACACACATACATATATATATATATACATATATACGACGGGCTTCTTTCAGTTTCCGTCTACCAAATCCACTCAC
>NC_068994.1:30013920-30015894 GCF_001194135.2 Octopus bimaculoides
ATAATAATAATAATAATACAAATGATATGTGAGCATATGCATATATACATACATATATGTACATACCTACATCTACATGTATATATATATATATATATATATATATGCGTGTGCGTGTACATGCATATATTGATACTTACAGGAAAAGAGTACATGTTTATCAAACTTTTTCGGGGAAACCGCTGGCAGTGACTTCGAAGTTTTTGTTAGCTTACCTTCGTTAGACTCTCTCTCTCTCTCTCTGTATACATATATATGTGCTTACCAACCACATGGTTCTGGGTTCAGTTCCACTGCGTGGCACCTTGGGCAAGTGTCTTCTACTATAGCCTCGGGTCAACCAAAGCCTTGTGAGTGAATTTGGTAGACGGAAACTGAAAGAAGCCCGTCGTATATATGTATGTATATATATACGTGTGTGTGTGTTTGTCCCCCCAACTTCGCTTGACAACCGATGCTGGTATGTTTACGTCCCCGTAACATTAGCGGTTCGGCAAAAAGAGACCGATAGAATAAGTACTAGGCTTACAAAGAATAAGTCCTGGGGTCGATTTGCTCGACTAAAGGCGGTGCCCCAGCATGGCCGCAGTCAAATGACTGAAACAAGTAAAAGAGTAAAAGAAATATATATATATATATATATATACACACACACACACACACATATATGACATATATACACACACATATACAGGCACGCATACACATATACATACATATACATACACACACAGGAGGCTAGTTAGTAAATCATTAGAACATTGGATAGATTGCATTGTTGCAATCATTACTGCTCAGCGTAGCCCGAGTTCAAATCCTGTCATGGTTAAATTTGCCTTTCATCCTTTCAGAATCAATAAAAAATGTATAGATAAATAAAATAACACATACAACTCACTTATTATTGTCATATCAGAAACAAATGCAAGTTCATGTATGATATTGATCTTTCTTCCACTTCAGTTATTACATGGTTTTCTCTTACAGGAGAAGCAAATTATACATATAATACTTTAAATGTGACTCTCGATAGATAGTAAAAATAATTACCTGATCAACAACGGGTTTTACTGCTAGTATATATATGTAGGTGCAGGTGTGATTGTGTGGGAAGAAGCTTGCTTCCCAACTACATGGTTCCAGGTTCAGCCCCACTGCATGGCACCTTGGGCAAGTGTCTTCTACTACACCTCAGGCTGACCAAAGCCTCGTGAGTGGATTTGGTAGGTGGAAACTGACAGAAGCCTGTCATATATATCTATACATATATATATGTGTGCGTATTTGTCCCTCAGTGCTGCTTGACAACTGGTGTTGGTGTGTTTATATCCCCATAACTTAATGGTTCGGGAAGACAGACTGATAGAATAAGTATTAGGCGTAACAAAAAATAAGTATCTAAGTTGATTCATTCAGTTAAAAGTTCATTATGGCAATGCCCCAGCATGGCCACAGTCGAATGACTAAAACAAGTAAAAGATAAAAGACATATATATATCATAACATGCCATCTAACAGAAATTGATAGCACATTTCTTTTGGGCACAGGAATGGCTGAGTGGTTAATAAGAAGCTCACTTTGCAACCCTTGTTTTCTAATATAAATGGGCCAACCAACAGTGCTATCTTTAGGCATGGGTACTCATGGGCATCACAGGTCCAGGGGCCAATTCTGATCTGTGTATGCTGTGGCTTGCACTCAATAAATAAATACTATATGGCCTAGTGCACTGATTTTCCCAGGGGCCTATAATGCTGCTAAGACAGCCCAACTGACCGATGTTGTATATATATATATATATATATAGACAGATAGATAGATAGATAGATAGATAGATAGATAATATACACAAATGCACATATATATATAAATATACATATGTATATATACACACACACATATATATAAATATACATATATACATATACATATATATATATATATATATATATATATATATATATATATATATA
>NC_068994.1:30016093-30029218 GCF_001194135.2 Octopus bimaculoides
AGAGTATATATGTGTAGAGTGGAGGCGCAATGGCCCAGTGGTTCGGGCAGCGGACTCGTGGTCATAGGATCGCGGTTTCGATTCCCAGACCGGGCGTTGTGAGTGTTTATTGAGCGAAAACACCTAAAGCTCCACGAGGCTCCGGCAGGGGATGGTGGCTAACCCTGCTGTACTCTTCCACCACAACTTTCTCTCGCTCTTACTTCCTGTTTCTGTTGTGCCTGTAATTCAAAGGACCAGCCTTGTCACGCTGAATATCCCCGAGAACTACATTAAGGGTACACGTGTCTGTGGAACGCTCAGCCACTTGCACGTTAATTTCACGAGCAGGCTGTTCCGTTGATCGGATCAACTGGAACCCTCGACGTCGTTAGCGACGGAGTGCCAACAGCAAATATATGTGTAGTGTGCCCTTATGATTTTCGTTTCCACACAAGATGACTGAACACATCAAGCGGAGACCATAAACTCAATAACGATGGTCTTCATGAAGTCTGGGTCATGGTTTGCACAGTCCAGCATGTCCTGAGTGATTTCCATGCAGAGTTGCTTCTGGTGCTCCATCAGCATCTTGGGGACAAATTTTGCCAACATTCTCTGCATGCACAAATCCTCCATTAGAATAGAATATACTGAACCTGTGCTTATTCCTATTTTGTGATCAATTTCCTGGATTGTTATACAGCAGTCTTCCATGATTATTCACTGAACCTTCTCCAGCTCATTTCAGCTTGTGGATGGTCTGCCTGAGCATGCCTTACTCTCTACTGAGGTGTGGCTATGTTTGAAGCAGTTGTACCACTCCTCAATCTGAATTTTGCCCTCAGCATCATTGCCAAAAGCCTGTTGTATCCTCTGGATGGTTTAAGCTTGAGTATCACCAAGCTTTTGATAAAATTTGATGCAATATCTCTGCTTGATGCATTCAATGAAAACAAAAATCCAATGAATGTGCACTACACATCTATACTGTAGGTATAACAGCTGGGAACTGATGCAGCCTACCAGTGTGAAATTTAAGTCAGATACTTTTAGAACACATTTATATGTATGTATATATATATATATATATATATTTCTGCGTGTGTATCTTGACAACCAGTGTTTGTTATGTTTATATTCCCATAGCTTAGCAGTTCAGCAAAAGCAATCGATAGACTTGAAAATAGGTTAAAAAAACACTTCAAGGTGGTTCTCCAGTAAGGCCATAGTCCAAAGACTGTAACAAGTAAGATATAAAAGAATATAAGAGTGGCAAAGTTTATAAAAATATATTTCATGTGGTGTAAATCCTATCTCATACTAGTTATTGATACAAACACTTTGCTAATAGCCAGATGGTAATATTTAAATTTAAATCATTTGTCTTTTACAATGTTAACTTTGATATAAAATATATTCAGTTTAAATGCAATGAATGTTTAAAAGTATTTAAAAGTTTTGAACTTTACCTCTACTTTCATTGTCCGAAAATTGTTATAATTGGGTAAATTATTGAAATTAAGGTTTTCTTTCTCTGTGAAGGCTTAATATATAACCTTTTAATATTGTTTAGCTAAAAACGTTTTTTTTTTTAACTAATTTGTTTCATATTCTACAAATTTCAGTATACAGGCTGTTTAGGTTAAATTTGACAGTTTGCATAAAAGGAAAAGAAAACAATACCCCATCCAAAAGTAAAAGTACTTTAAAAAAATCAAAGAATATCAACTAAATTATGGCTGAGAGATAACGGTTTACTTAAAGTAGTTACCCTCAGCTTCTACCATGGCCTCAAGACAGCTCTGAAACTTGGCACATGCGTTCCTCACTGTGTCCCTGGAAAGATCTTCAAACATCTCCTTGATCTTGACCACATGTTGGTGTTGCAAGTAGAACAGTTGGTGTCTTTCTCAACCAAGCACCATACATAGTAATCCATGAGATTACAACTGGGAGAAATAATGTCTTCCATGTTACTGAACTTTTTCTTAAACAAACTATTAATCTTTATACTTTTCAATACCGTTGACCGTTCACCAATAAATCAAACTGTTCCTGAAAAACAAAAAGTGGGGGAGACATACAAAATTGTCAAATTTACCGAAAACACCCTGTATACATGCTTTTATTTAGATGACATCAGAAACAATGTTCCTAGTTAGGGTGGCCTTCATTGAGATGTATCTCTCTGGCTGATTTAAAGAATACTTGGCTGTTATTTCTAGCAGGTCAAGAAACCACATAAAAGCTCTACATTTGTGAATATGTGTGTGGATGTTAGTAGTATTTATTGCAGATGATGAATTCTAAAAGAGAATATGTTTTATATAATAATTTTGTCCACATAACATGATATTTCAGTGAAATATCTTAACCAAAACTTCTTCCTACATAAACAAAATAATTGATAATAAATTTCAGTGAATTATTTTTATTCATGATAAGGAATGCTTTTATTTATTTATTTAATTTCGCAATTATTGTATATCAACAAATATTTAAGAGAGAAATAATATATTTATTTTATGAAGCATCAGAACTCAGAGTTTTACTGACAAAATGTTTTGTAAAACACTTATCCTATCTCACAGAGGAACTGTTTCATGTTGTAGAAAAAAGTACATTCAATAAATCAAAAAAATGCTAAAAGCAGAATGAACTGTTTAATTGACTTCAGCAGATCCATTGGTATAATTTACCAATATCTTTCTTCTTTCACTTTCTCTATCCTTATCTTTTCATTTCCATTACACTGTCTACTGTAGTATTGGGGAATGAGATATTTACAAGCATTTATTTTCTTTTTGTGTTTGTGAGCCATGCGAAGACAAAATAAAATTTGAGCAAAAATATAGCAGGAATCATCGTTCTCCTAATATTGCAGCTGCAAATACAATGAATAAATGCTTTGCATGCAATGGACGGACTGAGAAATATGGCTCTTATAATGATATAGACAGACTGGGACCAAAATACTGACTCATAACTTGAAATTAGAAAACAACAAATCCTACCAAATCAGTGCCAAGGGAACCTACGTTATTCTTGTATTTTGGACCCAAATACTGAAGCATGCACTGGATATCATCATCATATAGTAAACTATAAAACCCTCATTGTACCAATGAATCTTAAAACACCCACATAGACAACAAACTTTGCCAACTTTGTACTAATGAATCCTAACAAAATCTCTTAGCTAATACTCAAAAAGATAAACCATAACTCAAAAGTAGTAGAAAACAATTCCTGTGAAATCTGTAGCAATGAATCTTGCTATATTTTCTAAAGTATTAACTTGGAATTAGTAAACAAAAATACTGTAAACACTTTACTAAGCAACCCCCAATATTCTCTTATTTAATATCCAAATAACAAATTGTAACTTAGAATTTGCAAACAACACTGCTAGCTCTCTTCTTTAGATCCAAAATACTTGACTGTAATGCAGAATTAATAAACAACACACCCCACAAATACTGTACAAATGAATCTGGTTATATTCTTTCCTTTATGAATTGTAACTTAGAATTACAACAAAAGGAACTCTGCTAATTTTGTCACAATGAAGCTTACCATATTCTCATATTTATGACTCAAATACTGAACCGTAACCAGGAATCAGTAAAGAACTAAATCTGAAAACAGAAGAACCCTACCATATTCTCTACTTTTGGATTCAATTACTAAAACATGGAAATAGTAAATAAAAGCCCTGTCAAACCTTTGCCAATGAATCCTACCATATTCTTTTCTTTAACATCCAACTTGTAACTCAGAATTAGTAAACAAAAAACTTAGCTAACTCTGTCTCAATGAATCCTACCTTACACGTGAATTTAAGAGCCAAAAATTTAAACATAACTTGGTATTAGTAAACAATAAACACTGCCAAGTCTATACCAAAGAATTCTACTTTATTCTCTTATTTGCAACACAAATACTGAACTGTAACTTAGAATTAGTAAATAACAAACACAGAACTGGAACTCAGTTATAGTAGACAACAAACCCTGCCAAATCTATACCATTGAGGCTTACCATATTCTCTTATTTAGAACTCAAATGCTCAACCATAACTTAAATTATAAAACAAGAAAACATGCCAACACTGTGCCAAGGAATCCCATCATACACTTAAATTTCAGAGCCGAATAGCAAACCATGAACTGAAATTAGTAGAAAATATACCATCCAACTCTGTGCCCATGAATTGTAGCATATTCTCATATTTAGGACTCTCTTACTTAGGATCCAAATACTGAACCAGGACTTGGAATGAGTAAACAAGCCCTGCCAAATCTGTGCCATTCTATATTCTCTTATTTAGCATCCAAAGACTGATCTGTAACTTGCAATTAGTAAAGAAAACCTGTAAATACTGTACCAAATTCTCTTAACAACGACTTAAATACAGAACTGTAAATCAAAATTAGAAGAAAAACAACCCAACAACTCCGAACCCTTGACTCTTATTATAGTCTGTTATTTCAGAACCAAATACCGATATTAAAAAATTATGATTGCCAACTCTGTACAAATTCTTAAAAGTAAACAAGATCTTCCAACAATATCTTCCAATAATATCTTCCAATCAACCCCCACCCTGACCTCTTCCTATTCATCCACTCCCAGACATACATACACTAAGCCTAATCATTATTTCACATAGTCATGCCTACCTCAGAAAAACAACCTGTCAAATAGAATCCAAGTTCAACAAAGGCTAGCTGACTGAAACTACAGTCATTGTCATCCCTCTTGTAAAAGTTTAACAAACATGTACTCTACTAAAAGGTATTGAACAATCCTTCAGTTTAATGCTAAAATATTTTTACAAATGACTTGACATAAAAGCAAACATTAATACATAAACATGCACATGTGTGTGTGCACATACATATATATATAAATGTATGGACTCCTCTTTATCCAGTAAGAGTTGCTAGGTCTCCAAGTAGTTTTTTCATGAGTTCTGAATATTTCAGGATCTGGGTGATAAAGTAATTCGTTGAGCAATAATACTTGCATGATTAATCAGACATATACAAGAGCTCTCAACCTTCAGGCAAATGTTAGCACAAATTATTTTCCTTTTCAAGGCTTAAGGCTGTACCCCAAACTCCTCACTTATTCTTCCCTTCCAGTCCCCAATCTTAAAATAGAGACAGTCACTGTAGGTTTGGTGACATTGTTGAAATACTAGAATGGAAATGTACAGACATGTGTTGCATGCAAGAGTTTAGATGGAGGAGAGTCTCTGCCAGACTACCCACAGTCAAGGAACAAAGAAATAAATTCTTCTGGATAGCCAATAGTGATGGTGTGGGAAGTGTGAGCATACATTTTGCAGAGAAATGGGTAAAGTGATCAAGGTAGTCAAAGTGTGCAACAATATAATTAAACTTAAGTTAGTCTTACAAAACATGGCAGCAACATATGCTTTTCAATCAGGATTGGCAGATGAACAAAAGGACCAATGTTGCCAACTCCTTTTGCAAATTACCTTGATGATGAATGACAATGTACTTACCTTTGAGGTGAATGATTTCAACAGACTTGTTAGGTAACAACCCAATGGATTCCATAGTGTACATGGAGGTTGTGGCTTTGGGCCAAGAAATGAGGAAAGAACAAGGCTCTTGGAGTTCTATGAATGCAAATGATCTGATGGTCTGCAACACTAACTTCAAGAAACCAACCAGTCACCTGATTACCTATCTTAAAGATCAAGTGAACAGTCAGAAATTTATTGAAGTCCTATTTGAAGCATCTGATGAGAAAGAAAAGATAGATATAGATAATAGAGGAAAGCTAGATGTTCCTTCGGGACAACTTAGTGAGAACAGGCCAAATCTGTGGCAAAGTTCTGGTGAAACCAAGATTGATGTGGTGGTGGAACAGAGAAATAGACAGAGCCATAAAGGTTAAGAGACAGGCTTGGAAAAAGAGAAGCAACAAAGAATTATATCGGGAAGCCAGAAAAGAAGCTAGGTAACAGGTTTACATAGCAAAAGGAGAAGCAAAAAGGAAGAGGTTTGTCAATGCTTTACACAGTGAAGATAAGATGTGTGAGGTGTTCTGGATTGCAAGACAATGTTTCAGAGAGAATCAAGATGCTGTGGGAAGGAAATGCGTACAAATGGATAATGGTACACTTGCACCAACTGATTCGGAAAAGAAAGAGACATAGAAATGCTGCTACTTTTAAATATGTAGAATGCATGAAAGTAAGAGGGTCTTCCAAACGTTCATCCAGCTAAGGGACCAGCTGTTGTAGCTGAAAGCAGTATCATATATAAAACAATTAAAGATATGAAGGTAGGGAAAGACACTGATCAATCAGAAATCACCACTGAGATGCTAAAGACATCTGACAGAGTAGGATATGGCCTAGTCACCCGTTTAGTAAATCAGGTTGTACATGAAGGTGTCATACTAACACTGGTGCAGCTGCATAATAGTTAACTGCTACAAGTGTAAAGGGGATGAATTAAAGAAAAGTAACTACAGAGATATCAAATTGCTGACCAGGTCATGAAAGTTATGTATATGTAGTTTTGTAAATTAATATTTAATCAATTCATATCATAATCTATTTGTACCATAATCAATTAGCTCCTAATATAAAACAAGAATTTCAAAGTAATGGATATATCAGAAATTTATTCTGCATGCTTACAAGATTACTTTAGCTGTGTGACTTTAAACTAGTGGTTCCCAACCTTTTTCAGCCCAGGGACAATATATTATAATCAAGAATTCTTGATTATAATATATTATTGATTCTTATGGAATAATTATTGAATTTTGTTTTCTTATTATTATTCTGTTTTCATATAAATTATCATTAACTAACAATGTCTTTATTATTGAACAATATTGTGTAGATATGAAATGGCTTCAATTTTTTATGGCTACAAATTCTCTGGGGACCACTGATGGGCCCCAGGGACCATGTTGGGAATCACTGCTTTAAACAATACTGGATGAAATGAATATTAAAACCATTTACAAATTTTGTTAGTACATGAAACATGTTATAATTTACAAGTTCCAGTAGAATATGTGACAAATATTATATTCCTAGCTGAACTTATCCCCTTCAAATTTCTTGTACCAGAAACTTCCAACCCTAGTCAATATTAATTCCAGATAACTTACATAGGACATTTTCATATTTAAGAAGCAAAAATTAAAAGGCTTTGATCTTTTTCTTTTAGACAAAAGACTTTTGATAAAAAAATATATAAAGGTTGAAAAATTTGCTTCACACCTATGGATTTCTGGGTTCAATTCTTCTGCGTGATACATTGGGTAAGTTTCTTTTACTGTAGTCTTAGGTTGATCAATGTCTTGTGAGTGAAACTGGCAGAAAAATTTGCTTCACACCCATGGGTTTCTGGGTTCAATTCTGCTGCATGGTACATTGGGTAAGTTTCTTTTACTGTAGTCTTAGGTTGATCAATGTTTTGTGAGTGAAATTGGCAGAATGATTCTATGAAGAAGCCCGCAAGATGTGTTTATGTGTGTGTGTTCATTTACATGTTTACTGCTCTAGTATACCAGGCTATCAAAGGTTACTTTCAATGACCAGGCATCATTAAAATGGGACCCTGCCCTATGTTTGCAATAAGCTCTAATATTGATAAGGTTAATGAAAGACACCTGAAGATAGTGCCAGAGCATGGTCACAGCACACTGACTGAAATTAATAAAAGAAGAAACAATTCTCGGTTTCAAAACATTTTTTAATGATAAACATTCAAATGTAAAGACAATGTTAAATAATTTTTCTCGGTGTAAATGCATGCATACATGCATAAATGGAATTTCCTTCTAAGTAGAAGTTCACAAGAAACAAAAGTCATGGAAATTGTTAGGATGAATATTCTTTGGGTGGGAGATCAGAATAAATAACAGAATGCAAGTGAATATGTCATGTAAAGTGGGATGGGTGGGTTGGTGAGGTACACAGCTGCCTTCAGAGACAACAATAAAAAATCTTTGGTTTCATAATGGTTGAATCATTCACCCAAAACAATGAGATTTTTGGTTCTTTTTTAAGACATGTAATAGTAGATATGTAGGGGGGTGGGGAATATTTATATTGATAGGAATCATTAACTAGAAAATAATTATATATACATACATACACACACACATATAGATATGTAACCACACATGCTTTTCTCGGACTATCCTTTTCCTTCTCTCCAGTCATTTTCCTCTTTCCTTTCTGACAAAGAACCGTGCTTGAAATGTCACAACCCAATCGTTTTTCCATCTTACTTTCTCTGGGCATCAATCTAATATATTCACTGTGTACATACTTTTGAATTGTGTTATTTTTCCTATTTTTGTTTTTTATTTGCCTACATACATATATATATATATCAGCCTAACCCATACTCCACTCTTGCCTCCCCCAAATCCCAACACCACCACTGACCACTTCCCAGCAACGACACACCTACACATGCACAGATCAAGGTCACCAGCCCTCTTCCACACTCACATACATACGCACGAGCACCTTCGTTTTGGGATCACCACTAATGTATTATCTCCCCTTCTTCCTAGCTTTCCTGTGTGACCCCTCTGTCCGGCATTCACCATGATAGATTGCTAGCCACTACACATTATTTTCTCTCCCTGTTTCTTTCTGTGTCTTTTGTTTTTTTGTGAATTCTCCCTATATATATATATATATATATATATATATATATATATATATACACACACACACATATGTATATATTGTGTGTACAGTTAGATGCACAACTGCTACTGTTGAGTTTCGAACTCCATGCAGAATATCATCATCTAATCGGCTTCCAGTAAAGTAGTGTGGTTACTACTATACTTAGTAGTGTTACTGAACATATATAGAATAATGCAATAAAGTGTTGTCTTGATGATATACTGTAGTGTTCAGCAACCAACTGCACTTGGAACGTCTCGTGCAGAGGTTAAAAACTTGAAAATAACCACAACAGTGAAATGTATGGAGAAAACAAACTTGCATTTAATCATGATTTCTCCAGCATATATACAGGGTGCGATGGGTAAATTATCGCCATTTCATAGTTTTAATTTCGCACATGTGCATTGTTTATTTTTGATTTTGTTAATTACACAGTATACTAGGGTCAGTTGAGCACCATCTGTGAGAAAAACAGCACCATGACACAATTCACTCTGCCAGAAATTTGGAAATGACATGCTGTACTGCTTGGCATTTGTGCTGGAAGCTCCAATAACAGATGGTAAACGCACAAAACCGTTGGCTTGCCATGTCCCCAAAACATGTATTGAGAGAGATAAAAATCAAACATCCAGTCAACATCATGGTGTTTGGAGTGATCACTAGTGATGGCAATGTTATGCCTCCATTCATATTCCCACATGGTCTCGGACTCAACATGGAGGCTTACATCAAGTGCCTGGAAGAGGTAGTGCTACCCTGGGTCAAGAGGGTGGCTGCTGGAAGACTTTATGTCTGACAACAGGACTCTGCACCATACCACACAAGCAGGAGAACCCAGTCATGGCTGTCAGACAATTTCTGCAACCACATCACCCCTAACATCTAGCCACCTAACTCCCCAGACTGTAACCCCCTTGATTATTATGTGTGGGGTGCAGTTGAGCAAGAGACCAACAAAACTCCTTGTAACACCAAAGATGAACTGAAGGCAAGGATTATGGCAGCATTCACCAACTTAAACAAGGAGACCATCCAGAAGAGTTTCAGATTCCGAGGTCGTCTGGAGGCTGTAGTTGAAGCCAATGGCTATTTTATTGAATAAATTTACTCTTTAATAATTCAAGATATTTTTATATAATTTTGGTAAATATATCTGTTAATATGAGCTGTTAGTGTTATTTTCATTTTTGAATAATTTAGATGACAATATATTCACCGCACCCTATATATATATATAATTTTTAGAAAAACATAAATCCAGAGAAGCACACTCTAAGAAGTAGAGTAGTCTATATTTTTCCTGATGAAGGCTAGTTTATGGGGTTATCCTGGGTTTCTCGTCCATAAAGGGTTTAATTTTATGGTGTATCGTCAGACCCCAAGACCTGTTGACCTATGACCTCTTTAAAATATAGAGGGGAAAGTCTGAATTATCTCCCTTTGCCAATGGCTTCCGACCATAACGCCATCATTCAGCTGTGAGGGTAAATAATAGGGGATTATCTCCCTCTCCTGTTAGCTATCAACTTCTAGCGGTTCCCGAAAGGCCAACAGAAATCTCCTAAAGTGCAAACATGGCCCAAAAATCTCCATTCTGGAGTTAAGTATAGCCCCTGATTTGAGTGAGTCCCTTAGGATTCTCGAGCATTCGGCTATGCATAGCTTGCAGTGTTTCGTCCTGTTTATGTAGGGGTCCGAGTTTTCAAGGATTTTCCATGAGACGGAGTGTGGAACTCTGTCATCTTTTAGTTGCCATATGTGGCTGGCCAGCGATGTTATGTATCTCTTTTCTGGGACTTAGGAGGATTCATGGTTGGAAAAACGTTTCTTGAATGAATTTCTGGTACAACCAATATATTTCCATGGACATGCAATGTCGGTACTGTACCTATAATTGTTGTTCATGTTACTGCTGCTGTTGTTGATGTAGTTGTAGCTGCTGATGTCGAAGCTGGGGCTAGTGGTGTTGGTTGCATCAGTAATGTTACTTCCCCTGCACATGTTACCAGTTAAGAACTTCTTTATGTTGTTATTAATGCTGCCAATGTTGTCACTGCCATACATACATACATACATACATATATATACACACACCTATGGGTGTGTGTGTGTGGTGTTAGAAAGGGCATCCAGCTGTAGAAATTCTGCCAAATCAGATTGGAGCCTGGTGTAGCCATCTGGTTCGCCAGTCCTCAGTCAAATCGTCCAACCCATGCTAGCATGGAAAGCGGACGTTAAACAATGATGATGATGATGATGATGATGATCTATACAGGGTGTGATGGGTAAATTGTTGCCACTTTATATTTTTAATTTCTCACATGCGCATTGTTTTTGACTTTGCCAACTACACAGTATAGTAGGGTCAGTTGGGCACTGTCTGTGAGAATAACAATACCATGATGCAATACACTCTGCCAAAAATTTGGAAATGACATACTGTATTGCTTGGTATTCATGCTGGAAGCACCAATTCGAACATTTCCGAGTGTTGATCTGAGGACAGTGCATGTACCAAGTGATAAAAATTAAACATCCAGTCAACATTATGGTTTTGGAGTGATCACTAGTGATGGCAACATAATGCCTCTATTCATCTTCCCTTTAGTATTTCAAGATATTCTTATGTAACTTTGGTAAATATATGTTAAAATTAATGAGACGACAATTTTATATTCATTTTGCATAATTTAGACATCAATATATTCACCACACCCTGTGTATATATATATATATATATATATATAGAAATTGCTAACAAAGACACAGTATCTCATGTTTTGCAACCATAATACACTACTGAGTACATTAAAGGTTTACAAGTCAATATTGTGCCTTACTTTTGTGTTAGCAGTGTGATGGTCTTGCTTTGAAGTTTATCTCCACAGAATTTCAATAGAGATCAAATCCAGTACTGTCAGGGTGTTTTGTATATGAATATGTCTCTGTAAACAATAGGATTGAAAATAGAAAAAGTTTGTAATAGGTGTATATGCATATTTCAACAGTTATTGCTCTTTCATGAGCATGACATTCAACTCATTGGCTATATATATGTATATCTACATACAGGGTGTCCAGGCTAAACTTGAATTTTGTATGTCTCCTTTCTTCATAAACAGCTTGATGTGTCCGTGAATAGTCACAGATGTTGGAGAGCATAAAGATTAGAGTTGTAGTTGAGGAAAAATTTGGCTGACATAGAAGACTGAAAGCCATTTGAATATTGGGAGTCACCTGTATTATGATGGTTTGAGTCAGATATTAAAATGCTGACAACGCAACTGCTGCTCAATGCTCTGTGAACACTGCCAAGGTTGTAAGATGACACAGACAGCTGCAAAGGCTACAAAGCCATGGCCAGCAGGAAGGGATACAGCAGATGTTCTGATTGCATCCACATGCCACAATTCATCCAACACTTGCAGGACAAACTGACAAAAGATCTGAGCAAAGGAATCCAGGCTTTGGTGAGTGAGATGGGTGTTGGAGTTGCCACCATGAAGTTGGCCCTGAATGAGAACCTTCTCTACCACTTGTATAAGACCAAGAAGAACTTCTTGATGAAGACAAAGTAACTGCTAAACAAGCTGAGACATCCTATTGAGCTAGGGAATATCTGGTTCTTCGCAGATAAGAACAGTAAGGACCATTTGCACAACACCTAGAACAACAGGTGGCTTGCCTACAATCCATATGCTATCCCAAATATGAAAATCAAGTACCCACAAACTGTAAGTCTTTGGGTGTGTCTCTAGTAAGGGTGATGCCATGCTGGCACACATTTTTGAACAGGGCCAAAGACTCAGTTCAGATGACAATGTGAAACTATTTGTGACTGTAGTCAAAACCTGGTTGGAGAGGGTTTCTTCTGAGAGGATATGTGTGGCAGTAGGATTTATATATATATATATATCATATACATATATTCTTTTATTTGTTTCACTCATTTGACTGCGGCCATACTGGAGCACTGCCTTTAGTCAAGCAAATTAACCCCATGGGTTATTCTTTGTGAGCCTAGTACTTATTCTATTAGTCACTGTTGCCGAACCACTAAGTTATGGGAACGTAAACACACCAGGAGGGTTGTCAAGCAATGTTGGAGGGACAAACACTTTTCCAGTTTCCGTCTACCAAATACACTCACAAGGCTTTGGTCGGAAGACACTTGACCAAGGTGCCACACAGTGGGATTGAACCCAGAACCATGTGGTTGCGAAGCAAGCTACTTACCAAACAGTCACTCCTGCGTCTACATATATATATATTATATATCGTATATATATATATATGTAGACGCAGGAGTGACTGTTTATATATACGATATATCATATATATATATGAGATATATATCTTATATAATGTAACACATATATGTCATATATATATATATATATATATATATATATATATATATATATATATATATA
>NC_068994.1:30029228-30031185 GCF_001194135.2 Octopus bimaculoides
AGTACCGCCTGACTGGCTCCCGTAGGACTTTCGAGCGAGATCGTTGCCAGTGCCCCTGGACTGGCTTGTGCGGGTGGCACATAAAAGACACCATTTCGAGCGTGGCCGTTTTCGTGCGGGTGACACGTAAAAGCACCCACTACACTCTCTGAGTGGTTGGCGTTAGGAAGGGCATCCAGCTGTAGAAACTCTGCCAAATCAGACTGGAGCCTGGTGTTGCCATCCGGTTTCACCAGTCCTCAGTCAAATCGTCCAACCCATGCTAGCATGGAAAGCGGACGTTAAACGATGATGATGATGATGATGATCACATACACACATATATCATGAAATATATGTATGTATTTGAATATGTCTTGTTTGATTTACATGTTTTTTGAGTCAAGTATGTGTTAAATGAATATATGATTGCAGTATTCTTTCACAACCAGATGCCTTTCTTGTCATTAACACTTAACTGTGTTTTAAATAAGGAATCTCTTAATTAAACATGTCTTGAAAGGCTAGAAGTAAGCAGACAATTTGTCAACCAGAGAAATGACAACAGCAATGTTTGTAGCTTGCAACTTTTATAGAGCACAAACATAAACAAACAGATACACACACACATTTTATATAGATAGACTTCTTACAGGTTCCATCTACCAAATTCACTCACAAGGGTTTGATCAACTTTGGCTATCGTAAGAGATACTTCGCTAAGGTGTCATGCATTGGGACTGAACTCAAAACCACATGATTAAGAAGGGAACTACATGCCTGTGCCTTCTATCAGTCTTTCTTTACATCTGTATGTGTGCATATATATATATAGTATGTGGATAGGGTTGCAATCCAAGCTGTATCCTTGTGAAGCACACCTGCATATTCCAATATGCCAAAATTTTATGTAGATGTTATAATTGTGTGGAAAATAATATTTGCAGAGTAATTACACATGAAAACAATAGACTGGAAAATATTTTTGGTATTATTTATTCACTATTGCACATGTATCATTTGCTAATAGGAGTTAAAACTTATACATGTAAGAGAAAATTATAAGATATCTCTTATTAAAAATTCCTCAGACAGCTAATCAATTATCAGGTTGAGTAAAAAGTAAGCAACATTTTGAACCATGATGAATTTGTACCAGATTTTTTCAGAGTTTTGAAATTTTGTTAAACATTTTTTTTGCAGTTGTCTGATAATAGATATAGACTTGCCCAAATGCATCAATAAATTAACATTTATATTTTTTTTCACCATTGTTACAATCATCTGAAATGGAACTGTGAAAGTGCGATATTTGAGCAATTTTGCTATTCAGCTCCAAAAAAAAGATGTAAAGCAGCTGAAACTGTTCGTGATATCAATGAAACATTTGGTGACCAGTGAGAGGTCAGCTCCAAAACGGTTTAAACGATTTTGTAGATTGTGAGCAAAGTGGACGACCATCTGTCATTGATGACAGTCAATTAAAGACTGTCACTGAGAAAAATCCATATAAAACCACTTGAGAACTGGCAAAAGAACTTCAAGTTAACCAGAAAACTGCTTGCAACCATTTGCATGCAATTGGAAAATCAAAAAAGCTCGACAAATGGGTACCACACGGTTTGAATGAAAATCAGAAAATGCTCATTGCTTCTTCTCCGTAACCAGACCAATCCATTTCTTGACCATATTGTAATTTGCGACTAAAAATGGATTCTGTACAATATAAAATGTTCTTCACAGTGGTTGGACCAAAATGAAGTACCGAAAACCTTCCCTAAACCCAAGCTCTTCAAAAAGAAGATTATGGTGACTGTTTGGTGGTGTACTTTTGGAATCATCCATTATAACTTTTTAAAATCTGGAAAAAACATTACTGCAGAAACATATTGCCATGAAATTGCCAAAATGAACGAAAATCTGCTACTCCTCCATCTCAGACTGGTCAACAGAAGAGGGCGAATCATTCTTCATAACA
>NC_068994.1:30031251-30035152 GCF_001194135.2 Octopus bimaculoides
GCTCGACCACACATTTCACTAATGATGCTCCAGATGTTGAAGGAACTTGACTATGAAGTTCTTCTCCACCCAGCTTATTCCCCAGACCTTTTCTCCTACCGACTTCCACCTGAGAGAGAAGAGCTCAAAAATCAAACCGATGCTGTAAGTGTGTTCAAAGAGTTCATCCAGATTTTTATGTTGCCAGAGTAAACAAACTTGTAACTCATTAGCAAAAATGTGTTGATTGTAATGGTACTTACTTTGATGAATAAAATTTCTGCATTGTTGAAATATATTGTGATGAATTTCATGTTTCAAAACGTTGCTTACTTTTTACTCAGCATGATAATACTATCTGATTTTCTGTCTGAAGATATCTGACATGTTTCTCTGTCAAGTACAATTTTGTAACCCCTATTAGCAAATGAAACATGTGTAATGATGAATAAATAATACCAAAATTTTTTTCTAATCTCCTGTTTTGATATATGTATATGTTATATTATATACAAGATATACTATATTATCATTAATTGATAGATGCAAAGAAATAAGAAACTTGAAGTAGTCAACTCAAAAATATAGTTGGGGTAGGTAGAGTGGGGAAGTAAATGTAAATAAGAACTAACTCAGTCTTGCCAAACAGATGCCAGGACCAAAAAGTGATGATGTTCATGATATATATATATATATATATATATATATATATATATATATATATACATACACGCACACGCAGACACACACACACATGTATATGTGTGTGTGTATATATATCATAATATGGTGTAAAAGAAAGAAAATGGTAAATCTAGTCGAGTTCCTCATGAAGATAACATGGATGCTGCTTGAGCTCAAAAGATTGGCTGTTATGAAAACCTCCTCGAAGAATGTGAAGACACAGGCTGGAAAGCAGAGCTTTCAAACAAACTTAGATGTAGAGGGTTTGTTGGACACAGTGTGAAGTGACTATTGCTATCATTGACCTAATTCATCGCAAAGCAAATACCACCATGAGTAATATCCAAACTACAGTGGAAAAGGCAAGCCACTGGATTTGGTTAAAAAGCAACAATGAGCAATGGCTAGAAGAATAGTGAGTGAAACCTGATGACCAATTGATCTAGCAAGCATGACCTCATTTCAGTGAAAGGTGCCCAATGATGCCTTCAAGAGTTAGGCCCCGGAATGGCAAGCATTCTCTCCTAATGACCCCATAAATTTGCTAGCATCCGGTATGCAGAGCTTTCAACAGGTAACACTTGCATCTGCAAGTTGTTTGCAAAAAATATTAAAAAACATATATTCATGACCTGCATTATCATCACTTTTCTATGCTGGCTTTTGTTGGGCAGAACTGAGCCAGTCCCTCCACCTCCACTCCCAACTGGGCTGCAGGACTACATTTTGCTCATACTTTCTGTTTGCAACATAGTTTCTGTGTCTGGATTTAACACCAACCACCTTACAAAAAATGCATTTGTGTGTGTGAGGGTGTAGTTTGTATAACAAACAGAAGAAAAACTATTCAATAATATAGTAGGGGATAACATATTTTAGCTGATCCAGTAGCATCATAGACAATGTCTTTGTGTTTGTCCCTATCACAAATTAACAATTGGTGTTGTTTTGTTTATGTCCTTGCAACTTCACGGTTTAGCAAAAGACTGATAAATATCAGACTTAAAAATATGTAGTGGGCGCAATTAGTTTGACTAAACCTTTCAAGGTGGTGCCCCATCATGGCCACAGTTCAATAACTGAAACAAGTAAAAGAAGTAACGTATGAATGTGTATATGTAAGAACATACACACACACACACACCTATCTGTAGATAGAATAAGAAAGAAAGAGAGGAGAGACACAGGCAGCAATAGAGAAGCAAGTTATATTAGTCAGCAATTGTTAGACTTTTTGAGAAAATCTAAAATATAGAAGTTTAGTTGTATGTCTGTATCCTACAATGTATATTATCCTCAGACTTGCACATTATTTGAAATACAAAAAGGTCACAAATTTCCAGAACTTTCACATATATTGCTCAGATGAAACTTGGCTGAGTGACTCAAGTTTATGTTCAGGAATCTTCCATCTATTAGACAAGACAAACATGTAAGCACTGAGGTGTGACTGGCTGCACACCTTTATTTATGATACTGAGAATAATGGATTTTGATTCAAATAAGAATACAATTATTTTGTTTCACATTGTTACAGTAGTTTGTTTCAATATAAAAGTAATGTAATTCAATTTAAAAGATCTCTGATATCACCGTTAAAAACCAGTGTTCAATTCTTGTTTCATCTTAACTCTTTAGCATTCAGATTGCTTATTCACATTGTTCTGAATGAATCATGCATTACCTGTAGCCTTGAGATTCCATTGATGAGATTGCTTATTTTTAGATTGACTTTCTAGGATAAGTGCAAGAGGCCAGATCTGGCAGGTTTGAACATAAAACAGGTAGAATATTTGAGCCAGATATGGCCTCTTTAAATGCTAAAGGGAGAAACATATGAATTAAAATCTTCCTCACTACATGGAGAGGAAGCCACTCTGTCAGGTGTTAACATCATCAGATGATCTAGTTCCTATTCCCAATGTTTCAATGATGTGAAGTGTCATCATGTAGTCATCATCATTTAACATCCATGTTTCATGCTGGCATGGGTTGGACAGCTTGACAATGAAGAATTACTTGTTATGTCCAAATATGCAATGAAACATCAATGAAAGACAAAACTGAAGATATAGGAGTAGATAAAAACAATCATAGTGACTGCCTGCAAGCGAGTATGACTTAGTAATGTATACCATGCTTTCACTCATTATTTTAAGTGTCTACATAGTTGCAAGTAGATAGACACTCTACTGACCTTCTCACCTTTATCTCATACTTTTGTTGATCCAAACACCTGATTAATAATTAAAGAAAGTAGTTATTTTACTAAGACTGTCCAAATTGATTATATGTATTTCATTGGGAACATGACTATAAAAGAATTTGGCATCAAATTTAATTTCAGCTTACATTTCCCACAGCTACTCTAACAACAGTGTAATAATACTTCTGTAACCTCTCAAAGGAAACATGACTCCTCCTTCACCATTCATTTATGGTTTGAGAATAATTCTATAATTGTTGTAAATTGGAATGGAACTTACTCTCTTTCTGAGCACATCCATTCTCCATTTAATGCTACTTTGTTTGCATCTTTTAGAGAGGTAGATAGATATAATAAACTCAAAGAACAACTAGAAAGTGAAAGTAGAATCTAACTTAGGATGTCTCATAGATAGTGGTGGCAATGGTGTTGGAGGTGGTAGGTGTGGTTATTATGGCAGTGATGGTGGTGGTGGTGTAGTGGTGACAGTGGATGTGTATAATGGCTGCAATGATAGTGTTGGTGGTGGTGGTGGCAGTGGATGATGATGATGATGATGATGGTAGTAGTAGCATTGACTATGTTAGGATGTCTCATGGATGGTAGTGATGGAGACATTGGAGAGTGTAGTGGTAAAATTTGTGCTTTTGAAGATGATGCTGGTATTGGTCTTGGGATTGTGGTTGCAGAAGATGGTTGTGGTGGTGGCATTGGAGGTTGTAGAAATGGTTGTAGTCTTAGCATTGTGGTGGTGGCAAAGTCACAATAAATAATAAGAGCTTAGTTAACACAAGATTCTTAAATTTCAGAGATCATAAGATAGAGAGCAAGAAGTTAAAAGTTCCAATACTGGCCCAATTCCTACACCCCAGATTCTTCAACTATTTTAGAAGAAAGGTGTTAATGACAGGATAGGGATTCAACTTAAAAATAAGTTGTATAACAAAACATACATAAATAAATTACTGCTCCAATGATGTAATTTTAGTATGTGTGTATATGTTTGCATGTGCAATTATATAAATATATATA
>NC_068994.1:30035218-30042121 GCF_001194135.2 Octopus bimaculoides
TATGTGTGTGTGTGTGTGTGTGTGTGTGTGTGTGTGTGTGTGTATGTATGTATGTATGTATGTATGTATGTATGTATGTATGAATCAAAACAGTTTGATTCAAATTCTGTGGTACTTTAAGTTTCAAAACATGTTAATCTTCAGCCATATATATATAAATATACATATATATATCAATATATATATATATATATACACACATACGTATACATTCATACATACATATACATGTAGATGTATATAACATATATATATATATATTGTATGCAAACATATTTTATATATATATAATGTATGCATCTATAATACACACACATTATAAATATATACACATATATCATATGCATTAGAATATGTGTATAGGTATATACGTGTGTGTGTGTGTGCATATGTTTGCATACATGTATGTGTGTGTGTGTGTGTAAAAATAAATATATGCATATATCAATATATGTGTTTGTGTGTATGTGTAAATAGGCAAGTAAGACTACCATGACTTTGACATTTGTGCTAAGTCGATCATCCTTAAAACAGATATGATTGAAGTGAAAGTTTCTCCCTCCAGGCCTGACCATGTGAAGAATGCTCTACAATCATGAAACTTAGAGTCAAGTAAAAGTAGTGTTATGATGTATCTACTACATTATAATAAATTAGAATTATGGGAGGCGTTTCAATTTGAGTTTTTCCTTGCAAAAGATGAATGGTGCTGCTGCTGCTGTTGGTGGTGGTAGTGTTGGTTGTGGTGATGAGCAAGATTAGGTGATGATGATGATGAGATTGTTGCCATGACAATGACAATACACAATGTATTGAGTGCTCATATTCATTTTTTTTTTGTAGAAACATTTACACTATCATCATTGTTTTATATCTGCTTTCCAGACTGGTTTGGATCAAATAGGTTGTTGCTGCTTTTGTAGATGAATTGAGAGATCACATCTCACTCCCAAGTTACATATTTTAATACATATTATGTCAAATTTTTGCAAATGTTGTAGATGTTTGAGAGTCTCCCTTGCTGTTAAAGTCAAAATGACCCGATTTGATCGTCTATTATTTTTTTTTTTAATGAACATTTTAAATAGCGTCACCTTGTATAAATTAATCTTTTCAAACTCACCATTAAATTCCTGAATTAATTTAGATGACACCAGCTTGCTGGCTGTTTTGTGACCGATTGTTTTGCTGTTTGCTCTGCCTCACCCCGCATGACAGATTTGACGAGGAGTTTGCCCAGCTCGAGCTCCACCTTGGCGGGACTTGGAAGCCGCGAGACCAACCATAATTGGATTCCCACGATTCCCAGGTCGAAGACATCCAGGACGAAGACAATGCAAGGGGCTGCAAACGAAGTGCAGCTGAGCGGGAGTGAGCATGAGATGATGGGCTTGGTGCTGGTGGCGGCGGTGTGGCTGGAACGGATGACATAGAGTTGTGTGAAGTTAATGATGCATTCATAGTTGGTGTGGAGGAGATGCTTGAGGAGAAAACTGGTACAGTTACTGTAGCAGCCCCAGCAGCAGCAGTGGCAACAGAAGAAGTAGAACTGGACACTACATTAGCTGCAGTTGACAATGTTGTACTTACACTTGTTGAGGAATTAGAATTATGAGAGGTGTTTGAATTCGGGTTTTCCCTAGCGGAAGATGAATGGTGCTGCTGCTGCTGTTGTGGTTGCTGCTGCTGCTGCTGCTGTTGCTGCTGTTGTTGATGCTGTTGGTGATGGTGGTGGTGTTGGTTGTGGTGATGACCATGATTACGGTGATGGTGGTGGTGGTGGTGATGGTGATGCGACTGTTGCCGTGACATGCTTGTTGTAGATGTGTCCTTTGACAGCTGCTCAGGTGGCATTGCTCGACTGACTTCTTCACGAGTGTGAGAGCGCATGTGTTTTTGCATGTTTACCCGTTGAGTAAACCCTTTACTGCACACAGCACAGCTGAATGGTTTGTCAGCTGTGTGTGTATACTCATGCTTTTTCAGGTTTGCTCTCTGGCTGAATCCACGCTGACATGTGCCACATTTGAATGGTTTCTCTCCAGAATGAACGAGAAGGTGAATGGTTAAGTTGGCTCGCTGAGTGAAACCCTTTTTGCACACCTCACAGTAAAACAATTTACATTTTGTGTGTGTGCATGCATGATTGATTAAATGCACTCTCTGCGTGAATTCTTTACTACAGATATCACATTGGAATCTTTTCAAACCCATGTGCATACATTCATGCTTTTTCAAGTTTGCACTCTGTGCAAAAGCTTTGTCACATATGGAACACTTGAATGGTTTTTCTCCACAGTGAATTCTTTCATGGTTCTGGAGATGAATCTTTTGACTAAACGTTTTGGAGCACACAAAGCAAGAATATGGCTTCTGACCACTATGGACACACTCATGATTAGTTAAATGCACACGCTGGCTGAATGCTTTCGAACAAATGCTGCACTGGTAAGGTTTCACTCCACTGTGAATGCGTTCATGGATGATAAGATGGGCTTGCTGGCTGAATGCTTTGCAACAAACAACACAGACATATGGTTTTATTCCACTGTGAATCCGTTCATGACAGATGAGGTGTGCCCTCTGGCTGAATGCCTTTCGACAAACGTAACAAGCATAAGGTTTTATGCCTGTATGAATACGTTCATGGTTTTGCAAATGTGCTCTTTGATTAAATGACTTTGAACATATTGCACAAGAGAATGGACGTTCACCAGTGTGAACACGTTCATGGCTCAGCAGGTGAGCTCGTTGGCTGAATACTTTGCCACAGAAACCACAAGCCAAGTTTTTGAAACTCTCTGTGGCATGGTCCCGTTCATGGTTTCTTAAGTTTGCTCGTCGTGAGAAAGCTTTACGACAGATTTCACACTTAAAGGCTTTGGTACTTTCTCCAAATCGATGCAGAAATGATTTTCGGTGGTGCGATATCCCATAATATGAACTCGAGGTACCAGATGTACTAGCTGTACCAGATGTACTAGGTGTGTCAGAAGTACTAACTGTGCCAGAAGTACTAGAGGTTGTGCCAGATGATGTAGTTTTCCAGTTGTCTTCCGGTAAAATTGTCCGACTATAATTGTCAGTTGAGGACATTTGTTTACCAACAGAATATGAAGATGTTGGTTCCTGGTACATGATAATTAGTATATGTTTTCTATTCTAATGACGGAGCTTCCAAACATGAAATTTGGCCAAGTGGTTGGGTGTTAGCTTGTGACAAGTTTGTTGTCTTAGACGTCCAAACTGATACAATAATGTCTGTTTTTATCCACCAATAAAAATTAAATTACATAACAAAAGCTTGGCATTTTGTGAAAATCTTTTTTTGTCATCTAAACAGTGACATTACTTTTTGACAGTCATGTCTTCAAATGTTCTAGTGAGAAGTTATGATTGTGTGAAATGTTTCTGTGAAAAAAATATTCCTTTACTGCTCTGTCAAATTTCCATGGAGAAGATGTATTACATTTGTCATCTTCTGTGATTGGATGTAATTAGTTATTCGTATAGTTAATCATTAGAAAGATAAAAAGGATGTAAGATCCATTTAACAGGAAATTTATCAGGCCAAGTTGCAAAATTTAGGCTCCACAGAATTAAAAAAGAATATGAAGCTTTGCTATGTAGGTTTGTGATCAAAGTGAAGAATAGTAAGCAAGCAACTGAAATGCTATTGTTAAATAGCCTGGTATGTGGAGTTATAGATTTTTGTGAAAGTATTAATGGAGACATTCAGTACCTTAATAACTTGGATTTTGCAAAGAGCAACTTTTGTTATTTTCATCCTTGTAAATTTAGGCAAAAGAGATCATTTAAAGACTTTAGTTATAAAATTCTTTAAAAGGGTACCAAAATGTTTCAATGAATTTTTTTTTTCTCTTTCAGGTATAGAGTGTAACAAGGTAATGTGTAGGAAACAGAAGTATAAAAGTGGTACACTGAAGCTTCCATCATATGTATATATAATAATCCACCTAACATCAAAGTAGCAGTGATAATTCTTTTTCAAGAGTTTTAGAGTTTTCTGAAAGAAAAAGAAAGCATTTATAAAAATAAATGTAGTGAAAGATATAATTCTTCTTCTTTTTTTTTTTTCAAAAACAAAGATTGTTTTTCAAACAAAATTATAATTACATATCATTTCAAGAAAATGTAACTCATTAACATTAATAATAGATATTCATTTCACCAATCAGTTTCATTATTGAACATGTACAATATATGTCATTTCAGACCAAAGACAGATTAAATATATCAAATTTCAAAATTAGTCTAAAGATCTATGAAATTAAGTTAACATAAAAATGAAATAGATGTTGATTTATATTAAAAAAACAGCTTCACTGAGTGGTTACGAAGTTTCCAATTGGGAGAAAAATTAAGCAAATAATAATTATGCAGAAGTCCAACATGTGCGTGTGTGCTGCATGTGTTCGCACATGTGTGTGTGTGTGTGTGTGTGTGTGTGTGTGTGCATGCATGTGTGCCTATGTTATGTCACTTTATGCCCTGTAACTCAGTAGTTTGACAATTGATAAAATTGACAGAAAAAAAGCTTTGGGATCAATATGATTGACTAAAGCCTTGAAGATGAGAAAGAGCAGTGCCCAAAACACTTTGTAGGTGGTGGGAAGAAGATATCCCCTGACCAGAGATCTGGCCTGAATGTTTACAACAGAGTGGACTCCACTGTGGAGTCTACTCCCAAGGTAGAGGGGAAGGAAGTTAAACTGGGCAAAAGATTAAGCTTGCCACCCAAGAACAGGAATGGTTTCTCTTCCAAGCTTACACAGAGTTTCCATCTATCTAATTCCACTTACAAGGTACTGGTCGATCTAATGATATTGTAGAAGACACTTGCCCAAGATGCTATGCAATGGGATTGGACCTAAAACCATACAGTTTTAAAGAAAATTTCTCATGCACAGCGTCATATCTGTGATCATTACAGGAGAAAAATCATTTGAAGTACAACAGTCATAAAACATACACAACTAATTAGAAATGAAGATACTCTAGAATACTGCTGCTTCTTACTAAATGTCATCTGTTTCCATAACAAGTAAACCACAATGAAAGAGGTCCTGTATATTCAATGCTGGTCAGTTTTCTTTCATATTAGTACCTATCAATGGAAAAGTTAACAGCTTCACTAAATTTAACAATATATCTGGCTGGATTCTTATTTGGGAAATGTATATCTAATGCAAAATTTGCTCCAAAATAGTATGGTTCTATAGTCTTATTTTTGTAATTTTAAAGAGTGGTCACTAGTATATTTGGTCCTTCCAAAGCATATCTGATCAGAATTAACCCTCTTTTAATGTGAAATGCTATCAGTTGAGAAAGTCTGCTCTGTTGCAATTAGCTGTTTGTTAAAGGAAATGACAGCAGGTATCACATTCGAAAAATTAAAGTTTATAAGTTTCTATGTCACCTCATGGGTGAATTGCTTTCCTTGTGCAACTCTAATGTAGGTAGATGAGAAATGAAGAGTACAAGGAAGAAACTAGATTCTTTCCACTCCAAACAGCCTTCTTCTTGACATTCAATGACCAAACAAAATCTAATGCATACAACCTTACAAAAAATGTGATTGCAAACAATCAAGCTTCAAGAACGTGGAGGTCTGTCTTCACAATGGAGTTCAAAGTCCTTGTGAACATCACAAGAAATATTTTCAAGATATCAAAGTTCTAAAAATTGCAGGCTACTCAATCCAAACAGGGGTCTCCTACATGCTTGCTTGACTAATAAGGAATAACAGCCAATTTTTATCAAATTATGCCTTACTAGAGAACAACTAATGAACAATACCATTAATATCACTGCCTATGAATATTTGGGTGGTAGATTGACAGAATTTTTATAGTGTCAGACAAAATGCCTTGCTGTGTTTATTTTCAGCCATTTACATTCTGAGTTAAAATAATGTAGAGGTCAACTTTGCCTATTGTCACTCTGGGGTTGTTGGAATAAAGAACCAATCAAGTACTTGAGTTAAATTGAGTGATTCTGATGTCTCCTAGACTTCTTCAAGCAAGCGACCATAGGGAATCTACAAATCTTAATGCTGTTTACTTTTAATGCTGATGAGAGTGTAGACTGCAACAGCAATCTGGTGCACAGTATTTTTATCAAGAACAGAGACCCCAAATATTATTAGGTCTGGGAGAAAGGCGGCAATCTGGCAGAATTGTTAACATGCTGGACAAAATGCTTAGCAGCATTTTTCTGACTCTTTATGTTTAAGTTCAAATACTGCCAAGCTTGACTTGGCCTTCCATTCTTTCAGGATCAATAAAACAAGTTTTAGTTGAGCACTAGGGGTAATGTAATCATCTTCCCCCTGCACTCAAAATCACTGGCCTTAAGCCAAAGAATAGAAAGAATTGTTAGTTTTGAAAGATACAATAATAGGACAATACCACACCAATCTTATAATTAATAGGATATAAGGTATGGCAATTCAGAATTGGAGACAGGGTCTGAAAATGCTTGGATTCCACTCAAGACTCCCACGAAAAAGTACAGTTCAATCAAAGGGCTTCGGCCAAGTTTTCGGCCACCCAACTTCTCTCATACGGTTTAGGTCCACCCAAGTTTATATGGTAGAAGATAGTTGGTATTAAACCCAGAATCAGTTGATTAGGATTTTCCTGACCGACCATGCAACCATAAATAGCCCCCACCCCACCACCAGTGAGTCAAAGTTGCTAACACCGGTTTCGAAAGCATAATCCACTTCACTTCACCCATATCATCAGAAAAGTAAAACCGATCGCATGTTAGGTTCCTTGTAAATATAGGGATATGTTAGTTATGCGAATACACACACATATATATATATAATATAAATATATATATATATATATATATATATATATATATATATATATA
>NC_068994.1:30043443-30047071 GCF_001194135.2 Octopus bimaculoides
TAAACACACCAACATTGGTTGTCAAGCGATGGTAGGGGACAAACACAGACACACAAACATATACACACATATATATATACGACCAGCTTCCTTCAGTTTCCGTCTACCAAATCTACTCTGGTCGGCCCGAAGTTATAGTAGAAGACACTTGCCCAAGGTGCCACACAGTGGGACTGAACCTGGAATCATGTGGTTGGGAAGCAAGCTACTTACCAAAAATCCAAAAAGAAAAACAAAGAAAGAAACAACAACTCGACGATGTGGTGTATGTAAAGTATTAAGAGACACTCAGGGAAGGAAAGAAAGGTTGTTTTAGATTTCAAGCAAAGCTCTTCTTCAGAAACAGGAGACAGAAGAAAGTCTAAGAGAAAAGAAGACGGAGGAAAAAAATCACCAACAATCCACATGTAGCTACATTTTGATCTTTTTATCTTTTTACAGTCAATATACTGCGGCCATGCTGGGGCACCACCTTCAGAAATTTAATCAAACAAATTGACCCGGTGTCTTTTTCTTTCAAAGCCTGATACCAATTCTACTGGTCTCTTTTGTCCAACTGCTGAGTCATAGTGATGTAAACACACCAACACCAGTTGTCAAGTGGTGGTGGAGGGGACAAACATACACACATATACACAACAGGCTTCTTTCAGTTTCCAACAACTAGATTCACTTACAAGGGTTTGATCAGACCAAAGCTATAATAGAAGATGTGCCCAAGATGCCACACAGTATGGCTGAATCTGGAACCATATGGCTGAGAAGGAAACTGCCTACCACTCAGCTTCACACACACACACACTTACACACACACACACACACACACACACAGATAGATAGGAATAAAGTATCCAGGTAGATACCATTCGAGCACTCAGTAATGGCAAACCACATTGAGTGTTAAGGAGCACCTAGGAAGGATTACTTAAGGTAAGCACTCCCAATGTAATTTATCTGATGGGTAAATCCTGGGTCACTTCACTGGATTATAAACATAGACATCTTGCAATTGCATTAGTACCCAATTACATTCATTTGGTTATTAGTCTATGCAACTTTATTCAAGGTCCAACCAGATGAATGTAACTGGATGCAGATGCAATTGTGAGATGTCTATGCAGCAGAAACATGCTTCAAACACATTTAAATAAAAAATGCTGTGGAATTGACTACAGAAAAAAAAAACCATGTAGATGTTTAAAAGCTGAATTCATTGTAATTGTCTTGTATGTATATATATATATATATATGCTCACACACTCACACATGTAGTGGGATGTGTAGCAAAAGGTGTTGTTGATGTAGTAGATGAAGATAGGCATGTTGAATGACATCAAAGTAAAAAAAAACGAGGAAAGCATCAGAATGTAGTTTAAATAATTTATTTGATCAACATTTGCATTTACGTGTTGGATACTCAAGGTTTGATTCACAATATCAATGAAGGCTGCTACATGAAGTTACCAACTGCTTCGAGTTGGCAATGTAAAAAGAAACAACAGGAGGAATGGTATGTCGATGTGATGAGGTAGTACAAGACATGTTTTGTGTCTGTGTGCATGTTGGTCATTTGGTCGTGTCATGTTGTCTTTCTGTCCTGTCTGTTTGTATTCTGCTGGTCACTGCTTCCTCATGGCCTGCCATTTGGCTTTCTCTCTTGACTGCTTGCCTGTTGCTAGTTGTCTGCCTATCTGTCATGTATCTGACTGTATTTATAATGGTCATCCTAGCTAGAACAGACGTACCATAGGAGTAATTTTTACCTGCATAGGTCTTCTGCTGTCCAGTTCAACCTTCAGTGACATAGTTCAGGTCAGAGGTCACATGGAAATCTATCCATCACTTTTTGACAGGACAAAGAAATTTCTTTCAGGCTTGTTCAGCCAGTGGTGGATTGGGCGAGCAAGAATCCTTAGATTCAGTTTCAAATCTCAGCTTGGAAAATGAAATGTTAACTTTTTTGTAGTGTAGGGACCTCACTTAGCTCTGCCTGGGATTTGAAACCAAATCCACCTGCTTGTTGCTTATTAAAACAAGCAGGAAAATCCTTTGTCTGCATCTCCACACCAAATGATTGATGGGGAAACACTTGACCCCAAGAACCTATGCTGATCAAGGAAACCCTTTGGTTAGGGTTTGACTTACATTACTGACCATAGTCTATATAACAGAGAGCATTTCATATCTCTCTCTTTTGTATCAGCCAGACCAAGGAGCAACACCCTCTTTTGCATCAGCCATGATCAAGAGCAGCACTTTCCCCTTTGCCCTCACTTGACATACAAAGTGAAGCTTTGGGCCACAAAAAAGACGATGCCACCTTTATCCTTTCTAGTCAGCACTGTGCATTCCTTACTGTTTCCCTCTCTACTGGCAGACAGCAACTTCTACACTATCAACTAACAACCAGTGAGCAAACTTGTTGTCACTGCCACTACAATTACTGCTGTATCTCTAACTACACGTTGGGCAAATGAATAAAATATATGTAAATAATATTTCTTCCTTTTTGGTGTTGATTCTTTGATTTTTACTGGTTACTCCAATGCAAGAACCTACAAGCATTACAGCTACACGCTATATTTGGTAGTCAGCTGCATCATATCGACATGATATGGCATGTCATTTCAGCCCACTACAATTGGTGACCCCAACATGATTCTACATGTTCTGTATCCATTACATTGCACATCATTTCACTGCATCGCATGACGTTGTGAAAACAAATAAAACATCATATGCCCATTACATATATATATATATATATATGCTAACATATATACATATATATCTTCTAATATATAAAACAGAGATGTCTGTGTATTCGCTTTTCACGTGAAATCGACTTCACCAAATGCTTCCATACTTGTGATGCATGAATAATTTGACCTCAGATAAATGTTAGGCTCTTTATTTGATTTTTTAAAATTAAAAATATATAATATTACTTTATATTTATGATTCACTTCTTTAAAAAGGTTCCTCAATGCCAACTTCCGGTATTGACGTAACAACGGCAAAAAGCTTCACCCTCTATTTTGACGTTTTTGTACCAAATGCTTACATACTTGTGATGCAATGTCAACTTCCATTATTGATGTAGCAATGGCAAAATCTTCACTCACTATTTTGACGTTTTTGTGTATTCGCTTTTCAAGTGAAATCGACTTCACCAAATGCTTCCATACTTGTGATGCATGAATAATTTGACCTCGGATAAATGTTAGGCTCTTCATATTTATGATTCACTTCTTTAAAAAGGTTCGAAATATTTACTAAGTCCACAAATTTAAACATTCCGTACAAGAGCTTTTATTTATACGGCTTTTTCATTTCATGTTTATTTCATTCATTCTTCGCAATATTCTCTCTCTCTCTCTCTCTCTCTCACACACACACACACACAACACGCGCGCGCACATATACACGTGTGTCTTTGTAAATATATTTGTATACCTTTATGTATATGTGTGTTTGTAAGAGACAGAGTGTGAGTGAGTCAAGGGGTGTGTTGTCATATGCATCCATCATTTTTGGATGTATGTGTGCATGTGTGTGTGTGAGACAGAGTGAGAGAGCGGTGTGTATGTAGTATTTACTCTCTCTCTCTCTCATACACACGCACACA
>NC_068994.1:30047081-30047326 GCF_001194135.2 Octopus bimaculoides
TGAGACAGAGTGAGAGAGCGGTGTGTATGTAGTATTTACTCTCTCTCTCTCTCATACACACGCACACACACACACTCACACACAAAGATGTATGCATATTTATGCATGTACGTATACATGACAACAAACCTCTCTCTATCATTCTCTCTCTCTCTCTCTGTCACACACACACACAAACGTCCATTTCATCTGATGTGTGATACACTCTGTGTGTGTGTGTGTGTGTGTGTGTGTGTGTGTGTGTG
>NC_068994.1:30047336-30052020 GCF_001194135.2 Octopus bimaculoides
TCCATCTACAGAATGTCCTCAAATTTCTATACAGCATATTTTGCTTTCTTTCTTCCAGTATATAAGCAGCAATTTCATTCCCAGGCAACGCTGGGTGCCTCTGCTAGTATATATATATTTATAGTTGAGTTGAGATGTATTCTATTAGGAATGTATTAGAGTACAAAATAGAGCTCATTCACCTTTAGAATTACCAAACAGCTGGCAGTATTATGGTATACTACCAATTCTAGGCTTAGGCATTCCTCATGTATGAAAATAAAAAGGAAAGAAAAGTAGAGTCGAAAAGAAGAGGGAGTATGATTTGACAGCTGTTTCATAACCACTACACATGTTTCAATACAACATAGATCCACATATATACAGGATTTAAATTTAAATTAAGTAACGTTTTACCTGTATAATAGGACCTAGTTGTATCTTCTCAGGTGATATATAATCACTGTCTCTCATAAGTAAATGTTTGATTTCGATGCTATCACATTCAACTGCTTCCTATATGGAGATATACAAGTAAAACACACGGTGAAAAAATGTATAAATATGAAGTCAACAATTACAATCAAAGAATGTGTACAATAAAAATCAACACATCAACAAAAGAAGTGGAAGAGGAGCTACCATTTCAGAGTAAATCTTTTATCAAAGATGAGTAAAGGAATAAGAGACGTTGATGAAAAATAGAAATGATACCAAATTTATGATGTTTATATTGCAGCTTAGTGTAAAAAGGAAGTTGGAGTGTGGGATAGGAGGGGAGGCAGTGGAGACACAATCTGGTTTATAGTGAAAGTAATTAGGGAAGAGAGAGTATGAGTGAGTGAGAAAGAGAGAGGAGGGAGTAAGTGGGAAGAGAATGCAAGAGGAAACATGGAAGAGGAGAGATGACGAGATAGAAGATAGAGAGAATGAGATTCTTGGGGTATTTCATTGAGGCAAACGTTTGGACCATAATCCATATTCAGTTGCATAAAATATTTCATGTTTTCGTGGATTTTGGTATTTTTGCTCATAATGTAGAACCAATCTCATTAATATGAATTTTTTTGCATAAGTCAGATTAAAATATGCGTCAAGTAGACCTTTTCTTTTGTTATTCATTTGCGTACATGTAGTAACATGTTTGTCAAAATATCTGTGATTTAGTTCAGGAGTTCCATCAATTTGGAAACCTTGAGATGAAAATCTCAGGCATTTAGGTAATTTATTTCAAATTATAACTGTTCTAGAAGCAGCTTTACTTGGATTTCATTCCATTTAACATTGCAGAGTAAGGAAAAGATTGCAATAATAAACATTCTGTATATAAGCTACAATATTCTACATTCTCTAACACATATATTACACGCTTCTGGTAAAACTGTGTCAGAGTATAGCTAGTTGTGGGAGCTGTCCTAACAATAACATTGTCAATGCCATCTTGTAAGTGTATAAGGACTTTGAATGTAGTTCTATTTGATACATATAGCACAACTGACTAAATTTCAACATGCACATCAAAAACATACAGGTGAAGGACATGTAATGTTTTGGCACAGCCACTTTAGTACTGCTTATTTGGCATCGCTTATTCAACACCGATTTTATTTGACATCAGATGTTATAATGTTTCTCTCATTCTCTCTGTTTACTTGTCTGAGCATATTTCTCTTTATATGTATGAGGAGAGGGAAAGTATTTATGTTAATAATGTTCAATTAATAAATTATAATTTCTCTTTCTATATGTATGTGTATATTTCTGCTCATGTGTGTAGTGTATGAGTGTTTACCTCTATTACCAAAATGGGATCTTTTTTAAAACGGGGGCCACATTTTTCATTAACAAAACACTTTGAAACTTGGAACACTGGTAGAATGTGTCATATAAAACATCTTTTTCTCTTAGTCTTCTTAAAAAAAAAGAAATCCATAAGTTATTCCATGTGAAAGTTGTCGTATTTCTGTAATTTCAACCAATCACTGACGTCCATTCAGCCGATATACATTAAGTGCCGACTACATAAACAAACGATTCTGAAACAATTAACCCTAACCCTAACCCTAACCCTAGGGTTAGGGTTAGGGTTAGGGTAAAGCAAATTTAAAATGAAAAAAGCAAATAAAACGAAGGTATGGAGATTAAATACGCTTTACATCGCTTAATCAGCCAAAGGAGTAAATATAAACAACTGAATACTTGTCAGTGATTGGTTGAAATTATCAAAATAAGACAATTTTTTACATGAAATAAATTCGAATACAAAAATATTTTTCTGTTCTATAACACAAAATAGATAAGTATACAAAGTTTGAAAGTCTTTCAGTACCAAAAACACTACATAAAACATTAAGGAAAAATGTGGCCCCCATTTTAAAATAGATCCCCAAAATGTAGTCACCAAAACAGGTCGTATGTCCAGTCAACTGTGCTAAATCAGCAGTGTCCAAACAGCTGCACCCAATTACTAAATTCTGTCTGGTGAAAAAGAACTTGAGAGCAATAAAAATGGTTAAAAAAATTATTTGCAATCATCAATTGCAAAGCATAATATTTTCCATATGTTATACAGTTTTGGGAAATGAAGGGATTCTCACCATCTTATGGTACATCAAAGTAGTATACGTCTTCATAAGCAAAAAGCAAAGGATGCTGTAAGACATCAGATGAACAATGAGATTCATTGCAGAATTTTATACTGCTGTTACAACACTTCCAAAACAATATCTCATATACCATGATCATTTGCAACAATAATAACTGTTACTGTTTTACACTCAGAAACCTTAAATCAATGGAAGTGCTATCTGATCTTTTTTTGGTGTTGATGGAACTTAAAAATTCAGAGTTGAAGTACATTTTAAAGCATACCAAAAGCATCTGACAAAAATTCTTTATATGAAGCACTTGATGAAATATCTTCTAAGACTGTGCATGGGCAGCTCTTGTTGAAACACTGTACTTCTTTTTGACATATATATACATATATTTATGTTTGTTTTTATGTTCAGTTATAATAAAAACAAATTTACATTAATCTGATGGGTCGCTCTGTACTTTTGTAGAGACCAAATTTATTACTCTTAAATAAGAATGTTGATTACAGTGACTTCAAAGTTTTGGCCAGCTCACCCAAAGGCTACATAAAGGCAAGACGAACTCTAATGCATCAAGACGATGGCTTAGCTGGCTGAAACTTTGAAGTCACTGTCAACAAAATTCTTGTTTAAGAATAATATACGTATATATATGTGTGTGTGTAAAAACTGTGGCTTTTTATTTTGTAAAGGGTGGAGAGAACACCAATATTCTGTGATAAATTTGTCCTTGTGCTTTAAAAATTGTTGTAAACTCACTGTCCCTGAAAATTTTTGCACCAAATGAAGCCATTTGCAAAGCACATTTGTATGCTTGAATATTTTGATTCTTAAGAAAGGCAGTGGGCTGGCAGAATCGTTAGCACACTGGGCAAAATGTTTAGTGGCATTAGTGGCATTTTCATTTTGAGTTCAAATTCTGCTGAAGTTGACTTTGCCTTTCATTCTTTTGGGGTCAATAAAATAAAGTACCAGTTGAGTACTCGGGTCGATGTAATCAACTCATTCCCTCCCCCAAAATTGCTGGCCTTGCACCAAAATTTGAAATCAATATTTTGATTCTGAAGTGGTGTGCAAAAATTTTGTTCATATAAATTCCAAGTTCTGGTAACTCAATCAGAAGCAAATGAACAACGTATGCCTAATGATTCCTTGTCACATTTTGTACAGAAAGTCCAGGGGTACAATTTTCTCAGACGCATAATCAAGATTAGGATCAGACTGTTGTGCTAATGCTGCTTCTACTGCTGCTGCTGCTTTAACAATCTTCATTCAATCAATATATTCAGTAAAAATGGCAATGGAACAGCCTGCTTGTGAAATTAATGTGCAAGTGGCTGAGCATTCCACAGACATGTGTACCCTTAATGTAATTTTCAGGGAGATTCAGTGCGACAAGGCTGGCCCTTTGAAATACAGGTACTACTCATTTTTGCTAGCTAAGTGAACTGGGAAATAAAGTGTCTTGCTCAAGGACACAACGTATCACCGGGAGTTAAACTCACAAACTTACAATTATGAGCTGAATATCCTAACCACTTAGCCACATGCCTTTACCAGCCAATATATGCTAAAGTATAACAAGGTAGTCACTACGTGGTCACTCAACATGTTGGAAATAGCAGCCAAATTTTTCTCAGAAAATGACATACAATATATCTCTCAAATAACATGGGATGATTGCATAGGTGTTTGATCAGGGACAGCATGTCACTAAACAACAATCCTACGGCTGCTGCTCCTTCTCCACCATCACTATTTACTATTACTACAACATTCAGTACAATAGAAAAACAAGTACAAAACACAAATGTTATAAACAATCCTTTTCTTTTATTCAAGGAAAATAATAATAATGATAATAATCATAATAATAATAATAATAATAATAATAATAATAAAAAAGATGAAAATAATTCAACAATTCTGAGTTTATAGGTTTAACAATGAGAAATATTAAACTTCCATTTATATATGTTGCATTGTGTTTGTTTCGAGGTGTTTTAGCCACTGAGACTAAGGCCATGCAGGATTACTACTGTCATATATATTTGTGTGTGTGTCTGTATATATATATATATATATATATATATATATATATATATATA
>NC_068994.1:30052704-30053340 GCF_001194135.2 Octopus bimaculoides
ATATATTCCAAAGAATTATTATCAAAATTTACTTCTTTTCATTTAACTTTTTGAATTTTTTTTTTACTGTACCTCTGCTCCATAATAAGGATAAAAAAGGCAAACAAAAAATATTGAAAATAATATTGATATGGTATTAATAATAATAATAATAATAATAATAATAATAATAATAATAATAATAATAATAATAAATGGAAAGGGGAAAAAAATAAATATCTACAAGAATATATGTTCATAAATATTTTGATTGCTCGGTGCGTATTTAGAATTTGGTTGGAACCATAAGAAGAATGTGGTGCCATTTCTCTACACAATGGCAGTATTACTAAATATTTTAATGCAGGACTATATAAATATACACTTCTATTTTAATGAGGGAGGCAGAACCATTCCATAGATAGGGCAGCAAAAAAGGAACAGGGTGAGGACATTTCATGATTTCATAGATACATGGAACACATAATTCCTCATAGAAATTCGACTGAGATTGAACTCATTTATGATACAGGTAACATATAAAGATTTATATCTACATACATAATTATATGTAAGTGTGCATACACCCATATAACATATTTACAAATGTATATGTGTATATATATATATATATATATATATATATAGAGAGAGAGA
>NC_068994.1:30053350-30055410 GCF_001194135.2 Octopus bimaculoides
ATATATAGAGAGAGAGAGAGAGAGAGAGAGAGAAAGAGAGAGAGAGAAAGAGAGAGAGATAGATAGATAGATACATACATACACATATAAGTGCCAGTGGATGAAACTCTTGGCCTATAAAAATTATATACTCATGTTTCAAGATATATTTTCCTGTTTGCATCACCAAACCTATATATATATATATATATATATATATGTTACACCGTATGTAAACAAACAAGTCTGTTTTTGAAGAGTTGAAATGTGTTGTAGAACATGTAGAAAGATAAATTTTATTCAATGCATAGATACTGAACAGTATATATATATAAAGGATAAAATCCTTTTTTCTGCTTTTAAAGAAAAAAAGATTTTATCCTTTATATATATATACTGTTCAGTATCTATGTGTTGAATAAAATTTATCTTTCTACATTTTCTTTATATATATGCACTTCTACAAACATATGTGTGTATAGAAAAGTAAATGGACCCTCCATTGATTTCAGTGATGAGTAATTCAGTCATTTTATAAACTAAAGTATCTCCCCAATTTAGTGTTAAATAGAGTATTCCAAAACAAACATGACAGTGCAGGTGACAAGACTAACTCTTTGAATTACAGGGACATCTACCCAGCAGACATCTCACAAATTCGATAAACCCAAGTTCTATTCACATGGTTTGGTCAACCTAAAACTAAGGCAACAGTTAGTCACTCGCCAAAGTATGCTGTATAGCTAGATCAATGCCAGGATTTCATGTTTGCAAACCAAAATTCTTAACTATTCAGCCAAGGACTTTTTTTAGTCCACTGAGCCAGACTACATATTTCAAGTATCACCAATTAATATTCACTTTTCCATGCTTGCATGGGTCAGACAAAATTTGTTGAAGGAGATTTTCTATGACTAGAAATCATTCCTCTGATCTGTTTCCAAACAAGGTAATATTTCTCTATGACTAGATATGCTCTTCAAAGGAGACTGGAAACAAGTATTGCTTGTATGATGATGGTATGATACAATCATCGCATAATATTAAGACAAAGCTACACACAAACAAATACATGTATACTCACATACATACATAAATATATGCATGTGTGTGTATGTGTATATCCATCATCTTTTATTTGTTTCAGTAATTGGACTGTGGCCATGCTGGGGCACCACCTTGAAGAATCTTTAGTCAAACGAATCAACCTCTGTATTTATTTTTTTTTTAAAGCCTGGTACTTATTCTATTGTTCTGTTGCAAAACTGCTGAGTCATAGGGACCTAAACACACCAACACCAGTTGCCAAGCAGTGATGAGGAACAGACATAAAGACATGCATGCATATATACAACAAGCTTCTTTTCAGTTTCTGTCTATTAAATCCACTCACAAGGCTTTGATCGGCCTGAAGTTACAGTAGAAGACACTTGCCCAAGGTACCATAAAGTGGGATGAAATCTGGAACCATCTGGTTGGGAAACAAACTTCTTACTACACAGTCCACCCCTCCACACATATATGATGGACTTCTTTCAGTTTCCATCTACCAAAGCCATTCATGGGCTAAAGTAGAAGACACTTACCCAAGGTGTCGTACAGTGGGACTGAACCCATAACCACATGGTGGGGAAGCAGGCTTCTAAACCACATTTAACACAATGTACAGGAAACATGACAAAAACTAACAAATGGTAAAATTTGCCTTAATTCACTCTAAGGGATGTATATCTACCTTGGCTTCATTATCCCATGGGATAGAAATCTGAAGAAAAGTGATCAAAAGACTGTAATTTTAGCATGCCACTGCTGATTGTAAGCATTGAACTAAATGTTGATATGTTAACCATTTAAATATACAAAGGCAGACCTGTTGTTCTTATTCTAGATGGACTTGGTATATCGCCATGATTATGGATACAAAATGGAAAGCCTTTACCCTGAGGAAGGGAACTTTGCCAGATCAGATTGGAGCCTAGTGCAGCCTTCTGGCTTGCCAGCCCTCAAGTCAAGCCGTCCAACCCATGCCAGCATGGAAAACGGACGTTAAACAATGATGATGATATATATATATATTATAT
>NC_068994.1:30055498-30056716 GCF_001194135.2 Octopus bimaculoides
TATATATATATATATATATATATGTCTGTGTGTATGTGTGTGTGTCATTGTGAATCACTGAACTTTTGAATACCCAAATTAAAATTGTTACTCTTCAAATGTATTGAGTTCTTTGAAGTAGTTGTCCATACTGGGCTCATATATATTTATTTATATTATACATATATAGTTATTGTGTGAGTGTGGGTTTCTTTTTTTTTTTGTAAAATTGTCACAACCATAATATTCCACTTTCTGTTCAGTGCCAGATTAACCACAGAGCAGCAATGCAAGCCACTTTTGAAAATAAATTAGAAAAATTTTAAATAAAAAACTATGAAATGATAAAGTGACATTTAATTGCTGAAATTTCATGAAACACAGGAACACTGGCAGTTAAAATTGGTTCTCTCCACCAGTGTACATATACATACATACTTATATATTCTTGACTGTACAATGTCAACACAGTGATATATATATATGTGTGTGTATGTATTTGCTATCAGCAACAGAAGCAGATTTAGTAATGACTATTAATTAGCACATCCAACCTAACCTGAATGAGTTGTTAAAACACTGTAGATTGCAATAAACACTAAAATCACATAATTCAGTCAAGTGATAAAAATTCGATGCTTTTTAGCATTTGTTATTTACACAAAACGATTCTTTGGAATGTTTACTGTAGTCTACAGTGTTATAAACAACACATCCTGGCTAGTGAGATGTGCTAATGTGTAAATATATATATACACATTTGGAAGGTTGTTTGTTATGGCCACTGGTTTCACACCGATAAAACACTTAGCTGTATAGGTGTCTATACATTTGAACGTGACATGTTGCTTATACAGTGAAGCACTTTACAGGTCTGAAACTAATGGTCACTCTCTGACCAGCCTTCTAAATATATTACTGCATTAATGTGTGCTTCTTATTCAGATACATGAACTACTGATGAGATATATATACATACACACATATGCATGCATATTTATGTTTATGTTTTTGTGCAAAAATGCCAAGTGTTCAAGGCACATCTGTTTCAGAAGAATGTAGAGTCAGATATAATTGAGTGTTGCTCATATCTAAGGATTTCATGTAGCTCACTCACATTAGCCAACCATGCTCACTGATGAGTCTGAAACCAACGACGGGCAGTTGATGTTAGTCAACAGAATGAAGCCTTCAAGTGTGAGGAAATAATATAGTTTGCCAGTACACAATGATATATAT
>NC_068994.1:30056743-30057992 GCF_001194135.2 Octopus bimaculoides
GTAATGGGAGCTCATTAGCCTGAAAAGGCAATCAATCTAGAAGAAAAACTCTGATTCCAAACCCTCAGCTGCCTTGCTATGGGAGTAAACCCTGAATAAAAAATTGGGAGTCAGAGCCCCCAAAGCAGTTCAACAATGTCTACAACTTTGTTCTGGCAACACTGGTGACAATACTGATGTCAGATTTTAATGGCCAAACTGTTCCTTTGGATCCATCAGTGACATGGAGTGGGGACACATACTGCATGGGCAACAGCCTGTTCTCCAAACCATACTACTCAGGTTTGGATCCTACCGAACACCCTATGCTGGAGAAATAAAACCCGACAATACACTGGAGAGGATGCTCCAGCCTCACCTACAGCATCAACACAATATGGGGACCAAAAGTTTCCACTTATAAGTCATTGCTACAACTCAAACAGTACTGTGGTTTGTATGGCAAAGACTGCCACTCATGTGTTTGGACTTTCTGATCACAATGCTGTTCCAGTCAGGCAGGCAACTAGGACCTTCATCCATGACCTTTACTAACAGACAGAGGCCTTATATATATATATATATATATATATATATATATATATATGTGTGTGTGTGTGTGTGTGTGTGTGTACACATATATATATGTATGTATGTTATAGCTACAATAACAATAATTACATTGTGCATTTTTATGTACACACACACACACATACATACATACTTTAATTCAAGTATATGAAGTGTATATAATATGTTTAAGTGTACGCATAATTGTGTGAGTGTGCTTTCCAAACTTTGTACAAAAGCCTTTGACTGAATCTACACCTTTAATGGTAAGAAAAAACTCATCAGAAAGGCAGTTTACTTGTGATTTTCATGGAAAATAGCAGATATTAGTGATAGAGGGGGACTGTTATATCCTTTGTCTAATAGTTTGTGTATATAACTGAGTGTGATGCTACACCTAAGGGGACTGGGGTAAACAGAATATAAACTACTATGCTTTAATTTATTAACCTTAGCATCATGTAGTTCAGCACAGGTGTGTCAAGACTTTGTATAGAATGAACAGAAGGAGAAACAGTCTGGCAAGAAGAGAGGAAGAGAAAGTAGGAGAAATGAAAAGCATAAGTGGGAAAAAGTGGAAGATGTGAGTAAAGAAATATGAGAAAGAAAGAGAGAAAGAGAAACAAACAGGCAGAATCTAGCATGTGTGTGTGTGTGTATATATATGTATGTGTGTGTATATATATATATATATATATAT
>NC_068994.1:30058766-30063724 GCF_001194135.2 Octopus bimaculoides
GAGAGAGAGAGAGAGAGGGAGGGTGGAGCAAGGGAGAGAGAGAGACAGAGGGAGAAGGGGGGATTTATTTAGTAAAGGAAAATATCATGTTGCAAGAATGGAGAGAGATGGGAGAAAATATCTATGGATGTATGAAAATACAAAAATGCCAGCTAGAAAGAGTGAGAGAAATTGTGTGTGTGTTTGTTTGAAATGGAAAATGAGAGAATGTGTTAGATTAAGAAAGAGAGAGAACAGAAAATATACATGAACAAAAGAAAGAGATAGAGAATAGCAATAAAGAAAGTTTGTAAGAGCAAAAAAAAAAAGAGAGAAAGAGAAAGAGAGAAAGAGAAAGAGAGAGAGAGAGAGAGTGAAAAGGTGAAGAAATGCAACTCATTTATAGTAATGGACGGCAAGCAGTTTTTAAAGCATCAGATATTCATCACTCTCTCTTTCTTTCTCTCTAACTCTCTATTGCTCCCTTTCTCTTTTCCTTCTCCTTTCTTGCTCCCTTCTCTTTTCCAACAATTCAGTCACTGGGCTGAGTATGAGAAGGGGTTGTTTGTCCTTGGGTGCTGGAGTCAGTAATCTTTGGGTTCATATTCGACTGGTTTGACATGCCAAGCCCTGCTGCAGGGAACATTTGCAGAGCATGATAAATATGTGTGGTGTTAGCTGGCACTTGAATAGAAGGGAAAATCTGAGCAATTGGATACATTGGTGTAGCAGCATTCTGAAATATCTGACCACTTCCAGAGACTGCAGTTGCATTAAGAGACTGTGATGTACCAGCAATGTTGAGTGTGTGAAGGACTTTTACTTGTTCATCATGTTGTTCTTGATGATGATGATGGTGGTGGTGGTGATGCTGATGATGATGATCATGCTGTTCCTTTTCAAATGTCTGGTTATCATCAATGCTTTCATTGTCCTTCTGAGGAACGCAGCTCAGCTTTCGTTCCCCCTTGTTTGGTCGATTATGTCTGATAAGGTGATCATTGCGGGCAAATGCATAGCCACAGATCTTACATTTGAATGGTCTCTCACCAGTGTGAATTCTTTTATGAATTTTCAGGTGGTCCTTCCTTGAAAGCGCTTTGCTACAGATGTCGCAACTGAACATCTTATCTGGTTGATGGCTGGTCATGTGGCGTATCAGGTGGTCGTTGCGTGCAAATGCATAGCCACAAGTTAGACATCGATACGGTCGCTCACCAGAGTGGATTCTCTGATGTACTTTAAGGTGATCCCTACGAGATAGTGCTTTATTGCAGATATCGCAGGTAAATAGTTTCTGGTTGCTGTGAATACGTATATGGCGCACAAGATGATCGTTTCTGGCAAATGCAAAACCACATGTGGGGCATTTAAAAGGACGTTCTCCAGTGTGGATGCGTTTGTGCACTTTCAAGTGGTCACGTCGAGTTAAAGTCTTGTTGCATATGTCACAGCTATAAAGTTTCTCTGGTGCAACAGCTGCTTGTGTTAGTGTTGTTACAGTTGGTGTGGTGATGGTGGTGGTGGTGGTGGCGGTGGTATTTACATGAGAATGGCAATGATGGTGATTGTGATTGTGCTGCTGGTGATGATGATGGTGGTGATGGTGTAGGTGAGGTTGATGAGACTGATGGATGTGAAGGCCAGCATGACTGTTGGAAATGTTTGTGATGGCTTTTCCATCAACATTAGACAAGGTAGCAGAGGTTGAAACATTAGTTGTGAGAGGAATAGGGTTTGATGGTGTGACAAAAGGACCACTTCCCCACACATCATAGGGTGTGCTCTTCTCAACAGAAGAACCAGAAGTTACTGTGAAGCTGGAAGTGGCCTTGTTCTCAATAGTTTTAGAAGAGGACTCAACATCGGTATTAGCCATTGAATTCATGTCTGAATTAAAATAAAGCAAAATGGTTTAAAATGTCATTATGAAAATTTAGTCAGTCACAATTAGATACTACATGATACCAAATACCACTATGCTGGATAGCAGATTGACTTGGTTAAAACATCAACATAATCCTCATCAGTGTTATAATCATCTTCACCATCATCATCAAAATCTTATCTTTCTTTTTTCCATTTATTTTGAATTAAGTACTTGCCTCCAATGGGCTTTTTTCCTCTTTGGTAACAGCAAATCTAAAATAAACTCTTTGACTCACAAATATGAACTTATGTCATGAAAACAGATAAGCATTGAGTTCATATCACATCAACAACAACAAGAATAACAATTAAAAAAATATATAAATATAACTACATATATGTGTATGTGTGTGTGTATATATATATATATATATAGAGAGAGAGAGAGAGATAGATACATAGATACATAGATACATAGACAGATAGAGAGAGATATTAAAAAGAGTCTAAAACATAGTACGCAAATTAGTAGCTGCAGTTCTCTTGAAGCTACTAGATTTGATGTGTATATAAACAGATTCGCTACTTGTTTCCCTGTGATTGGTCAAATGATGTAGACACATCTGAGGAGACCCCAATAAGGGCCAAAAACTGATTAAGGTTGTCCATTATGTTTTTCAATTTACAAAGAAACAGGTAAATTTGACATGTTTACAGATGTGTATATAAATGCAGATTACATAAAAAAAAGTAAGGATGGGAAAGATGGTAACCTCATGTTTGATGTTAAAAATGTAATGAAAACTTTCAAAGCTACCAAGTGGAAATGGAGTTGTACCTCTAACGATATTTTGTGGTGTGATTATTATTTATGTTATAGTATTTGTGCAGTTTATATTTTGAGAACGGATACAAGGAAATGACAGTTGTATTGGTGACTAGAATATAGGGAAAGAAGCAAACCACAAAATAATAATAATAAAAAGTGAAAATAATTACTAAATGAGTTTTTCACTCTAATTATTGCAATTAACAATTAGCATTTTTAAAGACTCTACTTTTAAAACTGCATTTTGCCACTTTTGTATGTGTTGTGATGATCATTTTCATTGTTATCATCGATGTTATTAGTTAATGCTTCATACAGTTTCTAATAACTTTATAATACTGTGGAATAATATGAATAACTAAAAATGTAGCTCCCTCAGAATGTGATGTAACAATTACAAAAGATTAAACAAAATGAATAAACTGAAATGACAAGTTAGAGAGAAGTTGACAAAGCTGGTTGGGGGTCAAAACATGCCACCCTAGAGGATCCATTGTGGAAAACCAAAAACAAACAAAAAAAAAATGAAGAAGAAAAGGGCCAGAAAATGTTTCAAATTCTCAGGTTCTAAATCAACTTCAAGGTGTTCTGAAAATTGCAGAGATGGAAATATTCAGTTGAAGGTGACTGGTACCATGGTGAACCACAGACAGGAGCATAGATGGAGCCATTTGGAGATGTGGTACCCCTATAGAGAAGAAATTAAATAAAAAAGAATCAGTTATAGAGCTGACATCACTATCTCAAATTCGAAAATATATTTTTGTGATATTTTATGCTGCTGCATACCTCGATTAGACGAATTTAAGGTGTAACTTGTGAGCTTCATACTCTCCTGATTAACACAGTCAAACACACACATCTTTTTTGGCTTTTTTCTCCCACGTGTTTCAGTCATTGGATTGCAGCCATACCAGGGCACTGCTTTGAAGGCTTTAGCTGACCAAATCAAACCCAGTAATTACTTTAAGTCAGGTACTTATACCAAACCTGACAAAGGACTGGGATATCTGGTACCTTGCTGTACTCAAGAAGATCCAGCTGCCACAGCAGGACTGATACTGGTGCCACATAAAAAGCACCAAGTACACTTTGTGGAGTAGTTGGCATTAGGAAGGACAACCAGCCATAGAAACCATGCCAGAGCAGACAACGGAACCTGGTGTCACCCCTGGCCTTACCAGCTCCAGTCAAACCATCCAATCTATGCCAGCATGGAAAATGCATGTTAAATGATGACAATGATGATTAAGTCAGAGGAAGATAAACAAACATCAGTCATCAAGGTGCACATTTATATGGTTGGCTTCTGCAGTTTCTCATTCACAAAACATTGATCAGCCAGAGGCTGAAGAAGACACATGCCCAAAGCATTATCAAGTGAGACTGAACCCAGGACCATGTGATCGTGAAACAAACTTCTTAACCACACTGCTATCCCAGTGCATGTGTGAGTATGTGTGTTCATGTGTGCATTAAGATATATTTGTATGTATAAACACTTTGTATATACTACACTCAAAAAATAATTATTTAATTATTCCATAAAAATAATTACTGAAACATGAATATCATGAGATAGTCATTAGTTAGACTCATGGAATTTAAGATGCACAGGAGCATGCCTAGATTGATTTGTCTCATGAATTACCCAAATTAAATGAGCTGTAGATAAACCAATTCTCTTCTTTAACACTACTTTTATGCTATGAGCTATGAGATAATTTTCAAAATAATCTTTTAGTAGGGTCCAAAGTTATGGTTCATCACAATTCTATATTGTAAGTCCATGGGTGGGCTTCAGATAAACTGGGTTTTTTCAGAGTGATATATAAGTGACAAATTAAAATAATGGCCATTACATATAATTCCTTTATTATAGCAAATTTAGCTTACAGCTGTTCCCAGTATTCATTATAGATAGGTTTACTCAATTGGTCTATTGATCAATTGAGGTAAACTGAAAGACCTAAGAAAATTAATGCTACCTACGTCAGAGCTATTACTGGAATAACAAATGGACCAATTGAGTAAACTATCTATAATGACTACTGGAAACAGCTGTAAGCCAATTTTGCTATGATAAAGGAATTATATGTAATGACCATTATTTTAACTTGTTTCTTATATATATATATATATATATATATATATATATATATAATCTGAAAAGTATAGTATTATATATCCACCATGGCTGATCTTACCATTCAGTTTCGTGTAAAGAATACAATGGAGTATTAGGTAACAATCTGATTATATAACTTTACATTCATCAAAG
>NC_068994.1:30064169-30079292 GCF_001194135.2 Octopus bimaculoides
CATATAGTCGTAATCTACACTCTCTGAAGAACGTTTGTAGAAAATTTCATTAAAAAATATCTATTTTTCTGAAAGTTATAATAAAACAAAGTCGAAGGGAGGGCACGCTTGTGTAAGTATGCCTATATATGTGTGTCTGTGTGTGTGTGTGTGTGTGTATATATATATATATATATATATATATATATATATATATTATTGCGAGGATATATATACCTCATAAAGGGAACTGAAGTTCTATAATAAATTGATATCTATCTGTCGATTTCTCCATCTTCATTCCTTACACACACACACGCACACATATAGTACGTTATAATTTCATTCGGATGTTAACACTGGAGTTTATTTTATTAAGCTCACCCACGGATCCAGTTTATCAAACACACAATAATCCGGAGATTGTTTTATCAAACACATGCCTAAAAATCCACAAATATCCTTAGAGGTTTTACAATTATAAACAAGGGGAATGGAGTGAGCAAATCTTTTTATATTGCATTATAAATACATTTGGCACAGTGACGTAGTGTGGGTTTCTGTCACCCTTTGAGAGATTTCTAAATATGTTTGACGTTTTAAAAGAATATTACTAAGTAGAGAATGGAGAATCAGATTCCCATGCAAGTAATATAGAAGTTTACGAAATAGAAAAACTTTTAAATGTTATTTATTTTTGCAATCATAATTATCCTCCCCCAGCATCATTATCATCAAAGCGCTAAAAAAAAGTCTGCAAGTGGAACCTGGGAGATCGGGTGCAACAGATATCCAATATTTTTTCTGTTATTTTGAGTTCAACTCTCACTAAGGTTAAAACTTTCATTTCCCCTCCTCATCTCATTGGAGAAGAAATAATATCCTATATTTAGTTGATTTTATCACTATACCCTTCCCATATTTAGCACAAATCAATATTGTCAAATGAAATGTTTACAATTATTATTTTATTGCTGTGTTATAACTGCTGTGGCAAATAAAGAAATCCTAAAAAATTCATGCAGCTGGGGAAAGTACAAGAGTCGTAACATACTGTCTGTGTCTACCTCGCCTATACGTGTGTAGCCTTGTGCCAAGTGAGAAATAACCACAGCTTACTTTCGTCTACATTTAAACTCTTGACTAACCGAATCTGCGACGTCGTTTCGATTCCAGGTGAAGTCATTCCATTTCAGTTGCTATAAGTTAGCGAAATTACACGAATACTACATTCATTTCCCGCTCCAAATTATTAATGTTATTATTATCATTACATTCTTTTTAAGCTTAGGACCAACAAAATAAATTATAACTATGATTCATTTTGCTCAGCGAAAGGTGACAGTCGAGGGATGGAGGGGGTGGAGACAGTGTGTATAGGAAAATTTAGTAAAACCTAAGAAGCAATTTGACAACTACTGGGACAGTGAATCGATTATGGGACACAGTGAATATGGAATGAGCACGGGGAAATATTAAAATAAACTCGAAAAAATACAGCACCTTGAGTATAAAACGGCTCCATCAAAGGCGTTCAAGGTATCAGACGGTGTATTCGTAGTGAAATCTCTTCTAAATAGAACGTCTTACAAGTGTTATTCACGTCCAAATCTGTTTCGCGCTCAGCATCTTTTTTTTTTTCCCCTTTATTATTTTCTGGCAGTAACCATTGTGACAAGAATATTCACGGCTTCTAGATATTACTGCTACCAGAATAATCAGGAGATATGTTGTACTTGTTTTTAAATAGTCATTATTTCTGAATTACCACATCTTTGGATCTACCAATACGATAATAGAACTTCAAAAGAGTGGCTAAATGCCAATCAATTCACACGCTACCATCGTTTAAAAAGTAGTAAATATTGTTTAGTATCGATAACTTTAGGTTTACCAATATATAAAACGGAATGTACCCTTAAATCATATCTAACCGTGAAAACCAGTGAGGATTCTTCCAAGTAACCTCTTAAAAAAGACAGGACTGTTACGTCTGCAATGTCGTTAGTGTCCTCACTATACTCTCCCCCACCACTGTCATCTCTTTTGTATTATAGTTCCATTGAAATCTAGGGCGCATAATACAGGTTTTGATGGATACTTTATGTTATCCATCTCAGAAGAATAAAAGGCTGCACAATTTGGTCTTAGAATAACGGGTTGTAACTAAATGTTCAGGAATTTTTTCAGTTGCCCTACCGAATATTTCAATGTCATCCAATTGCTTATTCTAATGATTTCATTAACCTTCACCTTAAAAACATCCAAGCCTTATGACAAAATGAAATCATAACATCGGGATTAGAGATAGTAATGATGAAGGCTATGACCAGTTGGCGGTTTTGAAGAAAGGGCATCAAAACGAATTTATTTCTTGTATAAGATTTTACTCTTATCATTTCTCAGTTCGTTCTGTAGTTTGTTTTTCTTGTCCCTAAGTCTGTAATCTATGCATGGACAACCTTTTTCGGGAAGTGGATCACAAGATACATGGTTCATCACCAGGTGAACCGTCCAACTAAAAATAATTCTGAAGTAATTTTTCATTTGGCGTGACATTCAGAAAGTCCCGTAGGCCACAGTTTGATGTAATTGCTCCCTTCACCTTTTCGTCAAGTTTCCTTGTGTCTGTGGTCAAGGTACTTGCTCATAATCCTGTTTATTTATTTATAAAATAAGAACCACTGAATGGAAATTGCACATTCAATTGCTTAGTTCTTTTTCTTGTTCATATTATTGTTTAAACCTATGTCAGCTCTGATCAAAGTATTCCAGCGATGACCATCCAACCCCCTTGCTGGCATAGTGTGTGTCCTTTCTCCTTTAAAATAGTCAGGCATGGTTTATTTTGAAGGAGAGATTGCTATTTCTAGCAAGCTAAGCTACCCACATAGAGGCTTTTTATTGACTCAAATTCCTTTTGTCTCTGTTCAAAGAGGTAATTTCAGAGAAGTTTCTGAAGAATGATCAGGCAGCATTAGTTTACACACGAGTACACAGAAGAGGAACTTCAAGCGTAACGCAATGTTTTTATTATATTTTTCTTTGCTTTTCATAATTTAGTATAGCAATAAGCTGAGGTAGACCAACATTCTAGCCCAGAGTAAAATAATAGTCTGCATGCTACCGACTGTTTTATACTTCTTGGTTTTTACTGCAATCAAGCTATAATGTTTTTGAAAGGTATCTATAGGAAGCACATGGCCCTAATATACTTTTCTATGCCTTTAAAATGGATACATCACAATAATCATTTGACAAAAATCCAACATTTATTATGCACTCTTAGAAATTTCTTTTCTTATTCTCACTTTCGCAGTTGCTTTACTCAGTCGTGAATCATTCAAAGTTATTTTGTTTCGCCTGCGCCAGTGTTTGCACTGAAGCCACGGGAGAAGGCGATTAGTAATTTCTGATTTTTCTGTTTTCTCCGTACCTGTTTCAAACCGTTATTTTACAAGTATTGCATCGTCGTTTTGTACTGTTGCATCATCTTTAAGAGTAAAAATTGGCCTTGGTAAGTAGCTTGCTTACCAACCACATGGTTCCGGTTTCAGTCCCACTGCGTGGTACCTTGGGCAAGTGTCTTCTACTATAGCCTCGGGCCGACCAAAGCCTTGTGAGTGGATTTGGTAGACGGAAACTGAAAGAAGCCTGTCGTATATATGTATATATATATATGTGTGTGTGTGTGTTTGTCCCCCCCCACCATCGCTTGACAACCGATGCCTGTGTGTTTACGTCCCCGTAACTTAGCGGTTCGGCAAAAAGAGACCGATAGAATAAGTACTAGGCTTACAAAGAATAAGTCCTGGGGTCGATTTGATTCGACTGAAGGCGGTGCTCCAGCATGGCCGCAGTCAAATGACTGAAACAAGTAAAAGAGTAAGAGAGCATAGTGGTTTTTGAAGTTGAGTTTGTAACATAGGTAACAGATACTTTTTTTTTTCAAGAAATTTTTCCACAGCTTTGGCCTAATTACAATTAACAAGATATCTGGATAATTTTTGGTTTTTAACAATCAAAATTCTTTTCTCTGTTGGATTCTTGGTCAATTTTTTCCAACACTAATGTCTAATTCGATCATTTTCAATTTCTCAAAGAATGATATCAAAAATGGGGGCAAAATGAATATTGACTAATTTCAGTAATTTCTTATCCTTAACTGTATGGTGAGTAAATATTTCAGGAAAAGAACCACACCAGTAGATCGTGTAGAAGTAATAGAGAATATTTTATGTTGAGTTTTTAGATTTAGTCAAGTTTCGGTAGTTTCTTATCATGTACCATTTTTTCATGACCCTCTTTCATGTGACCCAAATATTATAAATTTTTGTTGCGTTTCTGATCTTTATGATGTTCATGGATGGATATTGATTTGTACGAGTGTTTTTCAAATGTAATTCTGGAGAAACGAAGATGCAAATTTATCATATTTTGTCTTACTTATTTTGCCCCACCTAAATTTGTCTTTTGTATGCTCAAACAGAACGGAGATAATTTTATGAGAACGTGTTGTGAATATGCTATAATGTTTTTAATGTATTTAAAGAAGGTCATTTTCTTAGCTAATATAGTTTTTGTAAGGTAGTGAACATATGTAAAAAAATATTTTTTCCTCAAAGTCAAAAATGCAGAAAATACTACTCATTGTGTCCTTTCTTTATAAAAGCTTAAGAGAAACATGAATGACGAGTGAATTACAAAACGATGACAATGTTTAAAAAATCGGCTATTTACAATTTACTACATGAAGAAATATAACTAAATATACTAATATTGTATGAACACAATTATTGCTATTATCTTTTTTCTTTTTTTAAGTCCCAAGTTATACTTGTCTGGCAAGAGATTTTATCTAAAATGAGTATGAGACGTTTTGGTACCGCCTATTTGATATTCTATTCTACTCTAGGCACAAGTACCAAAATTTGTGGGAAGGGAGCCAGTCGATTAGATCGACTCCAGTACGCAACTGGTACTTAATTTATCGACCCGAAAGGATGAAAGGCAAAGCCGACCTCGGCAAAATTTGACTGCCTATTTGATATTGCTGATTCGATTCCGACTTATTTCACAGACATTTTAATGTTTCTCCTGTTCTCTCTATCTACGTTTATTCAGTGTTTGGGCTAAATTTGACGATGAGAAAAAATTAACTTACATGGAAGAGTGGAAGCTATCTGAATATTGGAAAAGAGTTACCTGTATTATGAGGTTTCATGTCAGGTATCAAAAATGCCGACATCATGACTACTGTTCTGTGAACACTTTAAAAGCTGTAAGACACAATATGGACAGCTGCAATGGAGACTATGAAGCTACAGTTGGCAGGAAGGGACACAGCAGGTGTTCTCACTGTGTCTGCATGCCAGCATTCATTCCTACATCTTTGAACAGGACTTTAGGCTTAATTCAGATGGCTATATGGTCAGTTCCTGACTGTAGAGGGTTGCTGCTAGAAGGCCATATATGTGGCAGCAAGATTCAGCTCTTTGCCATACTTCCAGAAAGAGTCAGAAGTGGTTGTCTGAGAATTTGTACAACTTTACCAGCACTGATTTCTGGCCTCCCAATCTCCTCCAATTGTAATCCCATGAATTACTGTGTGGGGTTCAATTGAGAAAAGCATCAACTGCTCTACCTGCAACACCAAGGTTAAGCTGGTGGCCAAGATCAAGGAGGAGTTCAAAGATCTTCCCAGAGACATAGTGAGGAACACATGCACCAGGTTCCAGAGCTGTCTTGAAGCCATGATGGCAGCTGCTTTGAGTAAACCGTTATCTCCCAGCCCTAATCTTGTTGATATTTTTTCTTTCTAAAATACTTTTATTTTTGGATGGGATATTGTTTTCTTTTCCTTTCATGCAAACGGTCAAATTTAGTCCAAATGCCTTGTGTGTGTGAGCATATTTCTCTGTGTATGAAGAGAGAGAAAGCTTTTATGTCACTTGTGTTCAATTTATAAATTTCTTGGTATTTATACAAAATAATAGTTTCAAATTTTGGCTCAAGGCCAGCAATTTCAAGGGTGAGGTAAGTCAATTACATTGACCCCAATGCTCAACTGGTACTTATTTTATTGACCTTGAAAGGATGAAAGGCAAAGTCAACCTTGGCAGAATTTGAACTTAGAACATAAGGGCAGACAAAATACCACGAAGCATTTTGCCCAGCATGCTAATGGATCTGCCAGCCTGCTGCCTTGGTATTTGTACAAAATAATGAAATGAATTCTAATTTATAAAAGGTTTTCTTCAATGAAACAAAAAGTTACCAATTTGTGACTCAAATCCAAAATGTAACTATGGGAAAAACTTGATTTTTCAACTTAGAAAACGATTTAAAGCAAATGTATGAAAATATAAATTGATTAAAAGAAAATAAATTACAAATATAGATGACTGAATTATTGAAAAATTCTTCCACTTTAGAAAAACATAAGTGAAGTCAGAAATCAAACACTGAAACAGCAACCCTGAATTACTTCAACAAGGAAACAAAGATAAAAGAAAATGTCTCTCTCTCACTCTGTAGCTATGTGTATATTTCTGCTTGCAAGTTCGTGTCTGTGTGTTTGCTTCCATTTTAAAACAAGCACCTACCAAAAAATGGCTGAATATCCAGTCAACCATACCAAATCATCAACATTCAAACAACTGTGCTCAATCACCGAGACTGTGTTGAAACTGAATAGTCATTTTAGCCATCAGGAAACGCTCAAATAATGTTAAAAAATAAAAGGTGAATACAACAGATTTTGTATGTGATTTTTAGATGGTCAAAACAGCTTTTTCATGATGTAATAATTGATCCTTTATTTCCTCTGTTTCTGTAGAATGCTTGGTTCTTACAGTTTAGATAAGGATTTCCTCTCTCCCATAAATTTTTTAAACTATGGGTTCTCAAACCAGTTACACACCAATAGGTATATACAAAGGCTATTACAGGATAATACAAAATTGGTAAAAACTTTGGAGCTATGAAGTAATTACAACTAACTACTTTTCAACATCTCTCTTACATTTAGTAAATAATCATCATCATCATCATCATTATTTAGTATCTGTATTCCATGTTGGCATGGTATTTATAAAAAAATGTTTTTCGAAAGTCATGATTTCCAAATATAATTAACAACAATTATCCATTGTCTGTTTTACAACATCCATAAAATAGCATTCGTTATTGTCTGTTTATGGAATTCAGCCATTTTCAAAAATTCTTAACAAAGCATACAATAACATTGCCAGCCATGACAGATATGCAGTAAGAAAGTTTGAGAACCTCCAATCCAGACTGTATTAAAGTAACAAACAACACTAAGAAAAAGAGGCGGGAATTTGCTGGATAGTTGTTTCAACTATTTGGCTGATGTTAGACATGCATATCCATAATTTCAGAGTTATGACAATGGGCTCGTCTCAGAGGTAGCCTGCTATCTAACCTGCTTCAAAACTTACCACTTGATGAAGAAGAAAATTTGCTGCTGTGAAACTTTGGTAAAAGAAGTTACTGTTAAGAAGCAACTTCCTTTTTTCATGTTCCACAATAAAATGGAGAAAGGAAGTTGCTCTTGTGAAACTTATAATTGCCTTTACTGTAAAATGAACTTTAGTAACTTAAAAGTGAAGAACTAACTGACCTACAGGGTGTAACTACTCTCAGTTTAAAAATGAAAGTCATCAGCTTGAATATAAACTAATATGCCCTCCAATGTTACCATTGGTTACCCTGCAAAGACATGTATTGATCAGTTACCAGATGACACTGGATGTCACCAAAAAGGAACACTCATATGCCATGGAAGATAGAAGAGGACAGAACATCAGAGTGATGCAAATCTAAGCAAACTCAACTTCATGATGAAGATGTACACATCCAAGAATAAGACACCTTATGATAATGATATAAAGTTAGAATAGATGTAAATGTTTAAAATTTTGTTTCATCACAAGAAACTACGATATAAATGTACTGAGGAAAAGATATTGCAGGTGTGAAAACAGAAAATTTCTCTTTGGTAAAATTTTATCTTGCAGCAAACATGAATCATTTATAACTATATTCAAGGAAACTCAATGGGATTAGACCACATAGTGATAGGGATGATATGATCCTGAAGTATATGACTAGTAGATGGAAAGGAGATAATCTTATTCATCAAGAAAGAGAATGGAATCAGAATGCTTATACTTTATATAGGCATGACTGTGTGGTAAGAAGCTTGCTTCCCGTGTGCACGAGTTTAGTTGGCTTCTTGCAGAGACCAGTGAAGACGTGAGTCTGTGGGCTCTGTCTTTTGAAGGAAAGAAGAAAACTGTCGAGGTAGGTAACTTTCTTCGTTTGAGCTGGGCATAATTTATTGTTTGTCTATTTTTTCAGTAAATTCTGCCCAAAGTTGTTTTTTTTGGGGGGGGGGGGTATCCTCTGGAAAAAAAAAAAGAAGAAAGTTGAACTTTTATTTTTGTGCTTATTCTGATCGCAGTGTTCTGGCTTCATTTTTTTACCAAAAAGGCCTGGAGAAGTTTTTTCACTCTAAGTGAATAATTGTGGAAGTCAGAATAGGTTTCTTGCTATAGAAGCGTTACATGACTATTTACATTTTAGATGGGAGAGTGTGAGTGATTTAGTGAAACTGGAAAGCAATAAAAATAGTGGTGATGAGGTGCTAGAGTGAATCTTCTAGGTACACACACACACACTATTAGAAAAAAGAAGTTGAAAAAGCACTGGGATTCATTTAGATTTTCTATTAAAAAATTTTTAAAGACCAGTTTTACAGATTTCTCTGATTTTCAAAAGTTGAAATACAAATGTGTGGAGCTATACTACAAATGTCTTTCTGTTTCAACTTTTGAAAATCAGAGAAATTTGTGAAATTGCTTAAGTCTTTAAAAATTGAAAAATAGAAAATCTAAACCATTCCCAATGCATTTTCAGCTTCTTTTTTCTATATTTCTACTTGTGTGGAATAAAACATCTTTGTTTCATAGAACAGGTATCAGAATTAAAAAAAAAAAATAAAGTACTGGGTTAATTTCAAGACACTGACATAGCTTGGCTGCAATCCAGTGACTGAAACAAGTAAAAGAATACAAGAGTAAAAGACAATTACTTATGATTGACACCTCCTGTAATTGATGTACACTGGATTAAGCTTAAAATAACAGAACAGCTCCCAGACATCAGTTGTGAGACATTGATGATTCTACTGCATGATATAGCTTTAAGCTGTCTGTTGATCATCTAGGTTTTGCTTATTTCATTGGTGTTCTGACTGGCCTGAAACAGTTTATGGGAGAGAGGGAAGCTACACTGTGGACAGAAAGTGAGCGAGAAAGGAAGAGGAAGGATACATTGTAGACAAAGAGAGAGAGGGGGGGGGAGGAGAGAAAGAAAGTGAGTGAAAGAATAGGTGCTAAATATTTACTTTTCCTAGGCATTGATACACATAGTCACTCGATATTTTATGATCAGAGATCAAAGGTAGCTTACCTAGGAGTGACTGCATTATTTAGATGCATGATATTATGTTTCTTATTGGTGAGGTTTTAAAACTTACAAACAAAATTCAAAGTCATATTGCAGAGATCTCTACACCACTTGATAATATGAAGGTTACATGCACATATGCATGCTCTCTCTAACAAACACACGATCACCACCACCACCACCACCATCACCATCATCAACAACAACATCATTATCATCACCATCATTTTGTGTCTGTTTGTCAATGGTGGCATAAGTTACATGCAACTCACTAAGATCCAGCTACAAACAGCAACAGAAACAATTAGCCAACTTTGTTGTGTTTCTTACAATACAGACTGGTTATATTTTATTTATCACCTAACACTAGAGAGGATGTCTGAGGCTATACTAAAGACTCAGTCATGCCATATAACCAATTCCAATTCACATTCATTTCCCTGCTAAATGAAAAGAGACTATATCTTGTTTATAAAAGCCTTTGATATATTGTCATCATCACCATTTAACATCTGTTTCCCATGCAGTCATGAGTTGGACAGTTTAACGTAAGTTGGCTAGTCAGAGGACTGTGCCAAGTTCCTCTGTCTGCTTTGGTATAGTTTCTACTGCTGGATGCCCTTCCTGATGCCAGTCACTTTACTGAGTTTACTGGGTGCTTTTTTTATGTAGTAATGGTATTAGTGAAGTCATCAAGTAACTTGCAAGACAAGACCCATCAACTGATGTGGGTGAGGAGAATTGTGTTGAGGGCTCAGCTTTTTACCAGGTGATGAGAGGTTAAAGTGTGATAGAAAGATAGGAACAGGTGTCTTGCTGTTGGGGAGATACATGGTTACTCCAGTTGGGAAAGAGAAAAGATGGTGAAGATGTATTAGTGCATGCCCTCAAATTACAGTAAAGTGAATGTAAGAGAAGTGGTACGGAGAATTGGACAGGTGAGATAAATATAAGCACAGGATTTAGTGGTTAGAGGCATTTGGCTCACGATCGTGAGGTCGTGAGTTTGATTCCTGGTGGCGCAATGTGCCCTTTAACAAGATACTTTATTTGATGTTACTCCAGTCCACTCAGCTGATAAAAATGAGTAGTACCTGTATTTCAAATGGTCAGCTTTATCACACCCTGTATCACATTGAATCTCCCTTAGAACTGTTTCAAGGGTATGTGTCTGTGGAATGCTCAACCACTTGCACATTAACTTCACGAGTTGGTCGTTCTGTTGATCAGATCAACTGGAACACTTGTCATTGTAACCAACAAAGTGCCAGTTATATATATATATATATATATATATATATATATATATTCTTTTACTTGTTTCAGTCATTTGACTGCGGCCATATTGGAGCACCACCTTGAGGGGTTTTAGCCAAACAAATTGACCCCAGGACTTATTTTTGAAGCTTAGTACTTATTCTATCAGTCTGTTTTGCTGAACTGCAAAGTTACAGGGATGTAAACACACCAACACCAGTTGTCAAGCAGTGATGGGGGGACAATTTTTAAAATTTTCAATTGTGTTGAGGAGCCTGAAAAAATATTTAACTACAAAGTTATTTATACACCATTCTTTTAACCCTAATTCACAAAATATCGATTCTTGGTTACCAATTTCAAAAGTTGCATTTTTTGCTCTACCCTATGTACAACATGGTAATACCAAGTTTTTGTCAATGCTACCAGCAGTTGAAAGAATTTTTAGCATTTATATTGGCTTGAAATCTTACTTTTGTTGCCAAGAACACTCTCTAGAACTGATAAAACAATTCTTTGGAAATAATCTTGGAGAAATGTATTCATGGTCTGTACATGGATAGTGTAGCCTTTTAAACAAATCAATTCTGGTCATGGAGAAGGACAATTCCAATGCAGGAGATATCACTATAGAAATGTAAAATCTGATTCCAATATAGAAGAAAGAAAAAACTGTGAACATGTGTCTCAAAATGCAATGGCCTTACTGAGAAAACTTGAAGAGAACAGCAAAAGCATTGAAAAAGTGAAGAAGAAAATTAAAAGGTTTCATGAAAGATGTCTCTCATGCTTAGTCCTATGGAAAGAAAACTTTTCAGTTGGCAGAAGACTGTGTTTCTGGAGACATATTTTGTCCCAGTGTTGGGCAGTCTGCAGCTAAGATTGCCCAAAGGATTGGAAAGCAAATAATAAATTTTGATGAATTATATGATGGAGTTGTTATTGCAAAGAGCTAATGCAGAAGTTTGGACAACTCAAACCGTAAGTATGAAGAACAGTGGCAATTTTTTTATTTTTAGTTTATTGAAAAGAATGATAGATATGAGTAAAAAATCAGTGCTGTAGTAAGATACATTCTTTGTTCAGCAGTTGAACCAGTGCTTTCTGTAACAAATAATATATCGTCAGATAAGAGGGACAACATAACAGAAGCTGCAGTCAGGATCTTCTGATGACTTAAGTATACATTCCACAAAGCAGCTCAGAATTTTTTTAACATAATTTATAAATGACAATACATTTTTATTTTTATTTTAGAAAAGTAGTTTCAAGTGGAAAATATGAAAATACTAATGGTTGAATAAAGTATACCTTGACAATAAAAAACTTGTTCAGTTTAATTCATTTTCAAATGCTACTGTTCTACTTGACAATATTTTATATGCATATGCTGCCCAATAAAGAATAGCTGCTTTGTACTTCTGTTTCTCTTCACCATCCTTTTACGTCTTTCAGCAAGACTCTCAACCTCCTAAGAGATAAAGACAAAGCGTACATCTTAACTCAGAGGTATTATTTTCAACACTTGCAAAAGAAAGGCCTTCATATCAGAAAGCATGCAACTATATCAATATATTTGCAGTGAAAATTTTCCGGATCCTATGACAAATGGGAGAGGAGGATTACTCTCCGTTAACAATCAACTCACATGCTGTGACTTTTTAAACCTAGCATGATATTCCCATTGTTCCCGGCTTCACATTCGAAATTATGGTAAAACAATGCACACACATACATACAGATATATGTAAGTATCTTGAGAGAAAAGCTGAACATTAGAAGCATCAGTTGTGGCATGCAAGAGAGACGATTGCGCTGGTATGGACATGTGGTGAGAATGGATGAGGATAGCTGCGTGAAAAAGTGCCACACCCTAACAGTTGAGGGAACCCGTGGAAGAGGTAGGCCCAGGAAGACCTGGGCTGAGGTGGTGAGGCAAGACCTTCGTACATTGGGCCTCACCGAGGCGATGACTACTGACCGAGACCTTTGGAAATGTGCTGTGCGTGAGAAGACCCGGCAAGCCAAGTAAGATCGTTGCCAGTGCCCCTGGACTGGCTTGTGCGGGTGGCACATAAAAGACACCATTTCGAGCGTGACCGTTTTCGTGCGGGTGACACGTAAAAGCACCCACTACACTCTCTGAGTGGTTGGCGTTAGGAAGGGCATCCAGCTGTAGAAACTCTGCCAAATTAGACTGGAGCCTGGTGTTGCCATCCGGTTTCACCAGTCCTCAGTCAAATCGTCCAACCCATGCTAGCATGGAAAGCGGACGTTAAACGATGATGATGATGATGGAAGGTGACGCCAATGAAAATTTACATTTACTAAAAGCATGTTAAACTGACAGTGTTGATTTCAATAAAAACTACGTCGATGGTATCACTCAAACTACCACTTTTTTTTCCCTATCATGGACAGTGACTCTTGTTTCCACCTTATTTATTTATTTTTTTTAGCAACCTTTAATCAATCTCGTCGTTTTTTCTGTATTTACACAAGGAACACCGGAAGAAACATCACCGCCTATAATTTTACTTCCTTTCATACGAAGACAACGGACCAGCCTCTCAAAGAGGAAATTTTTTTTTTATTTATGTATATACATACATATATATATTTATATTTATTTATTTATATATAAATATTTTATGTGTGTGTGTATATATATATATATATATTTGTCTAAGTGCATATACTGATATATATATATTTATTTATATATATATATATATATATATATACACACACTGTATATACATATATATATATGTTGTTTCCGTGCCATTTCGTTAACCATCCATTCTTATACCCTCCCGACAGCATCATCATCAACAGGAACAGACAATCGATTGTCAAGGTAATTCAGTCTGTTTTGCTTCATAAACTTTTCGTTTCACTTTTTATTTCTTATTTCCTCTGCCTTTGCTTTGAAAATTCTTTCATGCCTTTCTCTTTTACTTCCTTTTGCAACCAATTGGATAAATTGTCACCGACAGATCGAGCACTTATAATAGTTTTTGTTTGTGTTTATGATTGCAGTGACATGTAGGGTATTTTGTCGTAATATGAAATCTCACCTCAGAACTGGACTTGGACTTTATCTTAACAACGATTCCGGAAGTTGACCTCGGGAGGGATTAAACCGGAACATTTTCGACTCAACCGATTCTGCCAGTCCACCCGATTATAAAATGAAATACAGTTTACTGTTTTTTTGTTTTTATTTTGTCTTTGTCTTTATTTTCTTTGCAAGAAGAAAAGGCATTTTGAACTGTTAATTACTATCATACAATCATTTCCTTTAGCTTTCTACTCCCCCACCCACTTTTTGTACGCGTGTGTAATAAATGTGTATGTAGATAGATAGATAGATAGATAGATTTGGTGACGCAAACTGGAAAAATATAACTCAAAACACGAGTATTATAGTTTTTATTAATATTTATCAGAAGCAGCAGAGTGACTCAAGGACAGAGAGTTTCGTGCGTTAGCAATTATGTGTGTATGTATATATATATATCTTCGAACAGTGTATTAACTAATTATGGCATATAGCTGATCAGAATGTTACGTCGGATTCGCGCCGACTATTGCACTTGGCAGTATTTATTGACTCTTCAGACATGGTGGCCGGACATAAAATATAAAATGCAACCACTCTACTTCTCATATTGAGTGTGCTTTTTGTTCCGACTTAAGGAAAACTAATGGATAATTGTATGTATGTTTACATGATTGTGAAGATCCGGTATTCTGTGCCGCCTGTCGGTTTGTTCAGATGGTCGAACGACTTGAATTTCCAATCAACTTGATCTTCATAAATTTGGCTCAACTCTCAGTATGGAGTCACACCATCAATAAACGATACGTTATTCTTAAACTTTCTTTGGAATAATAATGTATTTTCATATGCACACACACAGTTATTTTGAGATTATTAAAGCCGATGGTACGCCTTTTTTGTTTACACACACACACACATGTGTGTGTAAAGAGAGAGTGGGGATGAAGAGGAAGGTGAGAGGTTCTGAACTTAATCTTATTTTGACATATAACTCTGTACATCCTCCCAGTAGCAAATACATTGAGTGACGAGATGATCCTTGAATAAAAATAAAATAACTACAATTTAGCAACCCCTCCCACCCCCATTTTTCCCCTCCATACTTTCATCAAAATATATTTTTTTAATGAAACTTTGTTGAAATTCATTTTGGAGAATGTAGATTACGTGATGTTGATATTTCAAAAGCCACGGAAATTGATGGTAAGAAAGTTGATGAGGAAGAAAGATCCGGAACTTCTCAAAAAATTTATCTTTGTTTGAATTTTATCAACATAATCGTAATCTACACTCTTTAAAATATCTTACTGTTTATAAGATTTATT
>NC_068994.1:30079793-30081452 GCF_001194135.2 Octopus bimaculoides
TTCCTGCATTATTCAAGGATGTGATTTGAAGAAGCTTTAGGCCTAGCTCTGGCGCCAGAGGCTGACTGAATTAGAAAGAAAGAATAGTATTTTCTAATAGCAAACACCAGTTGAGAATTGAAACCATGTCTGGCACAGTGTTTTATTAATTAGAATAAGACAGCAAACATACTACAGCCCTGCTTTCAAGGATTTTAGTCAACTTTAGTATATTTCAGTCTGGTATTAATCAACTGGAAGTAGAAGACGAATGACAACAGGGTAAAAGTTGTAAAAGTTCACACACACATATGTCACCATCATCATCATCATTTCCTATCAATCTCCTAGGTCAGCATGGTTGGGCAGTTTGACAAGATTCAGTGAACTGGAGGACTGTGTTGAGTGCCAGTGTGGGTTAAGGGCTTAGAAAGACTGAGGGACTGATGTAGTATGTTTGCTGTCTTATTCTAATTAATAATGTTAACTCTAATCAATAACTTCTAATTAATAAAACACTGTGCCAGACATGGTTTCATTTCTCAACTGGTGTTTGTTATTAGAAAATACTATTCTTTCTTTCTAATTCAGTCAGCCTCTGGCGCCAGAGCTAGGCCTAAAGTTTCAATTCACCCTAACGTAAACTATTACACTTGTTATTATTTATTACTTTTAAATTTATTTTTATCTCTATACAATTTCAAGGTGGTGAAACTTATTTTTAAACTTTGTATTATGCATAAATGACATTTTTCTTTTGAATCCGCTTGCTTCAAGGGCGTTGTTATAAACCGGCGCATGTTGATTCTACATTTGATGATAAATTTGATATTCTAATTGAAACTCCGTTGACAATACTATCTATGGTGGACCTTGGGTGATTTGATGAAACATTTATGTACGACACAGATTTGCTAGGTTTACGGAACGGACAATAGAGACCCGTATCCAAACATAATGTCACATCCAGGAAATTAACCTTTCTGGAGTTAACATCAAATACAATATTTAGGTTGAAGAAATCCTTATGGAAACACCTGAGGGACTTCCTCAACCTATTTAAGGCAGTTTTAGACTTACCCCGTACTGTTAAAAGCGCATCATCTCTATATAGTCCTCCGGTAAGGAGGGGAAAACTAGCTTACATCTGCGAGAGGAGGTACAGTCCCACCAGGTCGGTCACCTGTGCAGAATCAGATGACCCCATAGTAATATCAAAGAAATCTGTTGAATCCGCCCTTTGCCATTCATATTCATTGTAGGATATGAGGATCTCCCTAGCAGCTAAAATAATGTCAATGAGTTCGTTTTCAATGGAAAAATACAGTAACACACTCAAGAAGAAGAAGAAGATAAAGTACTCTCTTGAATGGTCTATTATAGGGCTCCATACTTTAAGGCAAATATTAGCAAATGTTCTTTATGTATTAGGGAATCCCTTGCGATTCTCAGGTCTTTTGAACCAAAAACCCTGAATAAGTTCACTGAGGTAGTCCCCTTCTGCAACCATAAGTTTTCCTCCACCTTCTTGAAACAGTATAGAGATAAAAATAAATTTAAAAGTAATAATAACAAATGTAATAGTTTGCGTTAGGGTGAATTGAAACCTCGTAGATTGGTTTTGATACTGCAGCCTGTTTGGCTATTCTAAAATGGCACTTTTTTTTTTTTTTTTTTTTT
>NC_068994.1:30081539-30082007 GCF_001194135.2 Octopus bimaculoides
GTGCATGTCATGACTTTGTGTGTGTGTTTACTCTGACGAGGGGGTCATCACCCATTTACACTCTATTGTGTTTTGAAATACAGTGGTGTACCTCTGAAATGGCCATAGGTATTGTATGAAATTCGTGAATTTGTTTTTACTGATGGATACCTGTGTTGTGCTGTAATTGTTTTTGACTCGTGTGTGGTGAACCTTTTTTGACATGGTGGGCGAAATTGAACTTTTGCCTGTTGATACCTGCTGGGTGTCTGTTGTTTGCTCTTGTGTGTGCCGGATTGGTGCGAACTTGCCTTTTGGTGTCTACTGGTTTTGAGGTGTGAAATGTGTCCGAGAGAGTTGAAGAACTTTGAACTTTAATTCTAAGTGGTGTCAAATCACTTCTGTCCTTGTTTTTTCAACCGATAGACTACTTTATGGTACCTCATTTCTTCATATATATATATATATATATATATATATATATATATA